>NW_022196909.1:22666070-22682066 GCF_008632895.1 Mastomys coucha
AAAATAAAAAAAAAACAAAAAACAAAAAAAAAACATAGTTTCAGAACCGGGCTCTGTCTTGAAGGGAGGAAGGAGACCTGACACACAGAGTTGGAGAACAAAAGGACACAAAGCCAAGTTGAGGGTTTCCAATCAAGGCTTGTTTACTTGGGGGTGTTTTGAGCTTATATAGGCAGGTAAGAACTGAAAGCTCTAGAAATAAAATATTTGCATAACATAAACATTGAGAAGTCAGGGAAGAGTCAGGAGGGAGTCCTGAGGGAGTCACCAACGGCTCAGACCTCTGCAGATGTCCTCAGGCAATAGGTGTTGTCACAGGTGTAGTTGTATCTCAGGGAGAACTTCTCCTGGGAACTTCTTTCAGAGATAGTCTGCAAAAGGTCTTTCAGCTTAATTCCCTAGGTGACCACCGCCTCCAGCCGCCAAAGGCCTGAGGCTGAACTGGGTGTGGGAGGCAACAATGACTCCCTTTCTTCCATATCAATAGCTAATACTTCAGCTCCAGGTATAGGTTTCTGTGTGCCTCAAGACTCATATTCTCATGATGATTGACCCACTCTTGTGAAGCCTTAATGCAGACAGTAGTCAACTATAATTAATGTTCAGTAGCAAGACACTACAGGATTCCTCCTAGTTCTAGGCATAAATACTTTGCACCTTTCAGAACCATGAAGTACATAGCCAGAGGAGATACTATGCTGTGTCCCACCTTCATTATCCTGCCTACCTCTCTGAGGTTATTCCAAATATAACTGTGATATAAGGAAGTAATATGCTTTACCATGATTACCATGGTACAGAAGTTGCTTGAGAGGATCTATTCATGTGTAATTCTAGGGATTATAGTCCTATATTGACCCAGGATCTTTCCCTTGATAGGCTTCACCATCATACTTAAAAATTCTAGGAGAAATATTTGGCTTTACTATTCTCTCTCACTCAGTAAATGAGCTATTTAATTACTATGTGCTCTGTAGAGGTGGGGTAATTAAGACAGTCTTGGTCAGGATTCTATTACTATAAAAAGACCCAATATCCAAGGTAACTCTTTTAAAAGAAAGCATTTCCTTGAGGCTTGCTTACAATTTCAGAGGCTGTGGAACCTGTTGCCACCCAGGAAGACATGATGCTAGAGAAGAAGCTCAGAGTTGCATCCTGACCCCACTGCCAGAGGGAGAGAGGCAGTGGCATGGCATGGCTTTTTGAAACATCAAACTCACCCACAGTAACATACCTCCTCCAATCACTGTAGTCCTTTCAAATGATAATGATTCCTGATGACTGAACTTTCAAATCTTCGAGGCTATGGGAAGCATTCTTTTTCAACCATCACGAAGACGTAATTCCTTGGATACTTTAAGTGATGTTAAACTGTGCTTTTAATTTTGCTGCCACAAGTACTTGTGCAGTCTTAGCTGCACATCAAAGCCTATGCCTGAGCAAAAGCTATTAAGTCTAAAACACAACTCTACCTCACTCAGGTTTCAAACTCTTGTTTCTAAGCAGTTTTAAATTCCATTTGAATACAGCTCTGTGTGGCACATTTGTGTGGGAGTAGGTATCAGAGACAGTTGCTTTTAATCTTTGATGATACTTAAGAAGCTCATGCACGCATATAAATTATTCATATCTACCATCCATTGCCTCCCCTCCATCTTCTCCCCTGTCACTTTACTACTCTAACCTCACAACTTTTTAAAAAGTGCATTGCATGTTCTTAGTGCTGCCTGTTACTTGTGGGTATAAAGTCATCTGCTGAACATGATTAGCCTTACAGGATTTTATTTCTGAAGAGACCTTTTTTTTCTAAATATATCAATCACTCACAGCCTCTCAGCTATGGTGGTATACGTTACTAATCTGACTCATTCCCAAGTTTCATGCTCATAGGGCCTGCACTTGCCTTTAGCCAGTGTCAAGGCTTAGAACTGATGTAGACAAATCTCATATGTATTCTCCAGACATTCAGGACTGTGATGCATGTATCCTGTCTTGGCAACTCATGTAAGCTGGGTCTCATACACAGAGCAGTCAGGGTGCTTCGTCTTACAGTGATGGTTCTAATATTGCTTTCTAAGTCCAAACTCTATGTTAGGCTTCCTACACTATTTCTCAGTGACATGAAGTCCCAGTCCTTGTGTTAGTTCTTTGTTGGAGGAGTCATAATGGGGAATGTCACTTGCTCTGATAACATCCATAGTTCATCTCAATGTTATTCCAGCCATGGGGCTTCCTGGGCTTTGTATTTCACTCATACTCACTGGGATAGGCTTGGTACTTTTAAGTATGAAAGATGGGCTTCGCTTTCTTTCTCTCTCCTTCAGTTATATGGTGCTATCATCAGTCCTGTAGTTGCAGAATGGCTTTTAATGTTAGACCAAACTCAGGCTTTACAGTAGCTTAGTTGGTTTGCTTAGCTGCTGTACTGCTAGCTTGATGTTGTCAGTGGTTTATATTGGTGTGTGTGTGTGTGTGTGTGTGTGTGTGTGTGTGTGTGTGGTGTGCGTGTATTTTGGAAGAAGGGTTTGCTGGAATTTGCTCATCTAACCACTCTTTTCTCACACACTGCATATTCGCAGTATATATTTACAAATGTTCTATTTTAGAATCAAATGGAATTATTTCAGATTTTAAGATAAAATCTTTAATTTCTTACAGATTGTGAGAATTTATGAAGATGAGTAAGGGGATGAAATTTACTTCATATTCTTTATGGAAAGCATAAGTTAGTATGAAATACTTTTCCAGTCAAGCATAATAATATGTTTTCACACTTCATATTACAAGAAAACTTTGATGAAATAATGTTTATAAATCAACAAATTTATCATTCTAAGTAAAGTATTTTTTCACAACTTATATTTATCACATGTAATTTTTAAGTTAAAGATATTTGAGGCTCACATTTAGTTAGTTTTTACTTTAGGTAAGTGTTTGGTATATTGAGGATTTATTGAAAACATTAAATTAGGACAAAGTTTTGATCTGTGCATTGATATCATCTAGTAAGTTTTAAAAGATAACTTTAGGAGTTTATAGTAGCATTTTATTAGTGGAGTTATAAAATTCTTTGACTGGTCCTATGACAAAACACATATTGACATTTTTATAACAACACTGATTATTTTAGTATACTTGCTAGGTAATTTGTCATCAATTATCAGTGAAATATACTGCAAATCATGTTCAGACATATCTCTAATAAAAGTTAAAATGATAGGCTTTTGATTTAAAAATATTTTAAATTCTTGATCTGCCTGGTTTTTTATTTTTATTCTTTAATTCTTTTTTACATTCAAGTCTTTATCCCCTTCCCAATCTGCCTTCTGATATTATTAATTTCAAGTCTCTTTAAAACTTAAAAAAAATTAAAAATTTTAAGCTTTACTACAGAGCAATTGAGATTAAAAACTGTATGGTATTGGTACAGTGAGAGGCAAGTGGATCAATGGAATAGAATTGAAGACCCAGAAATGAGCCCACATACCTATGGTCACTTGATCTTTGACAAAGGAGCTAAAACCATCAAGTGGAAAAGCAGCATTTTTCAACAAATGGTGCTGGCTCAACTGGCAGTTAGCATGTAGAAGATTGCAAATCAATCTATTCCTATCTCCTTGTACAAATTTCAAGTCCAAGTGGATCAAGGGCCTCCACATAAAACCCGATACACTGAAAGTAATAGAAAAGAAAGTGGGGAAAAGCCTCATGGGCATATGGGCACAGGGGAAAATTTCCTGAAGAGAACACCAATAGCTTATGCTCTAAGAGCAAGAATTGACAAATTGGATCTCATAAAATTGCAAAGTTTCTGTAAGGCAAAGGACACTGTCAATAGGACAAAACAGCAACCAACAAATTGGGGAAAGATCTTTACCAATCCTATGTCTGACAGAGGGCTAATATCCAATATATACAAAGAACTCAAGAAGTTAGACTTCAGAGAACTAAATAACCCTATTAAAACTGAGGTACAGAGCTAAACAAAGAATTCTCAACTGAGAAATACCAAATGGCTGAGAAGCACCTAAAGAAATATTCAACATCCTTTGTCATCAGGGAAATGCAAATCAAAAAAAGTCCTGAGATTCTACCTCCCACCAGTCAGAATGGTTATGATCAAAAACTGAGGTGACAGTAGATGATGGCAAGGTTGTGGAGAAAGAGGAGCACTCCTTCATTTTTGGTGGGATTGCAAGCTGGTACAACCACTCTGGAAATCAGTTTGGCAGTTTCTCAGAAAATTAGACATAGTACTACCTGAGATACCAGCTATACCATTCCTGAGCATATACCCAGAAGATGCTCCAACATGTAATAAGGACACATGCTCCACTATATTTATAACAGCCTTATTTATAATAGCCAGAATCTAGAAAGAACCCAAATGTCCCTCAACAGAGGAATGGACTCAGAAAATGTGGTACATTTACACCATGGAATACTGCTAAGCTATTAAAAACAATGAATTTATGAAATTCTTAGGGAAATGGATGGATCTGGAGAATATCATGCTGAGTGAAGTAACCCAATCACAAAATAATACACATGGTATGCACTCACTGAAAAGTGGATATTAGCCCAGAAGCTCAGAATACCCAAGATACAATCCACAAACCACAAGAAACTCAAAAAGAAGGAAGACCAAAGTGTAGATACTTCGATCCTTCTTAGAAGGGGGAGCAAAATACCCATAGGAGGATTTGGAGAGATTAATTATGGAGCAGAGACTGATAGAAGTACAATCCAGAGACTGTTCCACCTGGGAATCCTTCCCATATTCAGTCATCAAATCCGGACACTATTGTGGATGCCAACAAGTGCTGGCTGACAGGAGCCTGATATAGCTGTCTCCTGAGAGGCTCTGACAGTGCCCGATACAGAAGTAGAGGCTCATAGCCATCCATTGGACTGAGCATAGGGTCCCCAATGAAGGAGCTGGAGAAATGACTCAAAGAGCTGAAGGGGTTTGCAGCCCCTTAGGAGGAACAACAATATGAACTAACTAGTACCTTCAGAGCTCTCGGGGACTAAACAACCAACCAAAGAATGCACATGGTGGGAGTCATGGCTCCAGCTGCATATGTAGCAGAGGATGGCCTAGTCAATCATCAATGTGAGGAGAGGCCCTTGGTTCTGTGAAGGTTCTATGCCCCAGTGTAGGGGAATGCCAGAACCAGGAAGCAGGAGAGGATGGGTTGGATTAGCAGGGGGAGGAGGGAGGGAACAAGTTTATTTGTTTTTTTTTCCCAGAGGGAAAATGAAATAAAGAAATATCTGGGCTGGTGAGATTGCTCAGAGGGTAAGAGCACGAACTGTTCTTCAGAAGGTCCTGAGTACAAATCCCAGCAACCACATGGTGGCTCACAACCACCCATTATGAGATCTGATGCCCTCTTTTGGTGTGTCTGAAGACAGCTACAGTGTACTTATTTATAATAATAAAATAAATCTTAAAAGTGAAAGAAAATATCTAATAAAAAATAAAAAAATATTTTATTTCTGAAAATAAAACTGTTAATATTTACTTAAAATGTATTATGTTGAATATATTATATTACACATATTTGAATATAAAGTCTTAATATATTATAGGTTTCATATAATTTATTATTACATGTATAACATTATATTTCATGTATATGCTTAGTTGATTAGATAGGCTTAGCTATCTAATTAATGTTTATTTTTAGTTCATATTCTTGCCTGGGTCTCAGATTGCTGTAGATTACATAAATTTCAAACATTTAACTAACTTATTTATTATTATTTTAAATACTAGAGTTTAATATGTTATATTGTGGCTATTAATACCTACATTTACAATGTAATGATCAAATTATATTGATTAACACTGTCATATTTTTAATTGATCATAGTTATTGGATTATATAATGTGTCAAGTTTATGAGAAACTTGTGTGATATTTCAACACTTGTACAGAACACTGATAAAATCCTTGTGACTAACAGTCCCAGACTTCACATTTATTTACATTTTCTGACTTCATTTCCCTGCATCAAGTTGGAATTTTTTTGATCTATTATACATAGTACAGTACTGTTCTATGTGCAATATTACAAATTCTTGCTTTTGTGGCATTCTGTTTGGTACTTATTATAATATTTAATATTGGATAAATGCTAATTCTATTGTCCTCATTTCCTTAAAAATAGTTACTTTTTGCATGAGCTTTAAACCAGCACTTGAGAAATTTAAATATGTATCTTGAGATCTCATACATTTCTTACAGTCACAAATTTTGCTTTTTTCCTGCTATAAAACCAATGATTTATTAATAAATCAAATTATCTCCCCTCAATTGTGGAACATATTGAGAACACTTGAAACCAAAGTGAGATGTATTAGTGTTAGAAATATTTGTCTCAGTCTTCTAAGGTGGACTTCAATATAAGAGAAGCAATCAATTATATGGAATCATTTTGAGAAGATCCATAATCAACATGTTAATATGGATAAGTATAATGTACACTCACCTACCCACACTTCCTACATTTCCCCAATGAGGCAATCAAACAAGCAAACGAAAAGCATTGCAGAAATGCCACATGGCAAAGGCCTATATATCTCCTCTTACAAGATTTTACATTGATTTGTGGTTTTATACTTAAAAACAGGTTCTAAGCAAAACTAGTGTAATCCTCTTGCTCTCATCCCCCAAGTGCATGGAAATAGAAGACAATGTTATCTGTCACAACTTTAATGCTTAAGTCATCCAGGATCTGACACAGAGGCCCTTTTTAGGACTACAGCTAGTATACCTTCATGTGAGAAAATAGTTTCTGTCAGAGCAAGATATCAATGTACACGGTGTTTACTACTATCCAGAGATCAGAGATACCTGAAGCACAAAAACCTTTAAAAGTCCCAATGTACATGTACTACAGAATGTAATTTATAAACCAAGAACTTGACATTAGTGCTCTTTTTGTTACTGCACACAATGTAAAGATCTTCTCAGTGAAGTTTCTAATTGTATATACAAGTTACCAACTATTTAATATAAATGTGCTTGTAAAGAATATATAGATCATATATTATAAATAGACAATAGAGCTATAGATATATATTTATATATTTTTATTTAATATGTATATGTGTTATGTGCACATTTGTGTGTGTGTGTGTGTGTGTGTGTGTGTGTGTGTGTGTGTGTGTGCCTACCTTTCTATACCTACCTTTCTACCTTTAAAATAACGGTTACTATATTTCAGTTCTGCTCCTCAAAAAATATTCAAACCTTCCACTTTAAAAATAATATTAAATCCATTTCTAATCACTGAGAAATCAATGTTAGTTACTGATTATTATCATCCATTTGCTATATTTCATAATGTAAAGTAATTAATACAAAAGGAAATACAAAATTCAATAACTAAAATATATCTGTTTAAAGATATTTATTAAACCTAAAATGAGTTGCTTAATTTTACATATAGTAAAATGCTACTTATTTATTAGGCATATGTGTTCCTTATTTATTTAATTTTTTATTTTATTTTATTTTATTTACAGGGTTGTGCTGTGTAGCCTTGGTTGTCCTGGAACTCACTCTGTAAACCACGATGGTCTCAAATTCATAAAGATTTACCTGTCTCTGCTTCCCAAGTGCTGAGATTAAAGGTTCTTAGTAAAATAGTCGGGCTATATGTTTATTTAACATAGTTAAATATATTAAATTACTCCTAACATAATTTTCTTATGGTAGTTGCTTACTTTCACAAACTAATCCTTAGTACAACATATAGAAACACAGAAAGCATCCTCATTTTGTTTTATTTCAGCCTGTTTTTAATTGAAAGCTCTTGTATACAGAATATTAGAAGCCAAACCCATCCAATGGGAAAGATAACATTTTCAATAAATGGTGCTGGTTCAACCGGCAGTCAGCATGTAGAAGAATGCAAATTGATCTACAAAGCTCAAGTCTAAGTAGATTAAAGGCCTCCACCTAAAACCAGATACACTGGATCTAATAGAAGAGAAAGTGAGGAACAGCTTTGAATTCATTCACACAGGAAAATTTACTAAACAGAACACCAATGGCTCATGCTTTAAGATCAACAATTGACAAATAGGACTTCATGAAATTGATAAGCTTCTGTAAGGCAAAGGACACTGTTAGGGCAAAACTACAATCTAAAGATTAGAAAAAGATCTTTGCTAACCTTCCACCTGATAGAGGGTTAATATCCAATATCAATATCTTGAGTTAATAACTCAAGGTGTTAAACTCCAGAGAACCAAATAACACTAATGGGGTACAGAGCTAAACAAAGAATTTCAACTTAAGAGTCTTGAATGGCTGAGAAGCACTTAAAGAAATATTCAACATCCTTAGTCATCAGGAAACTGCAAATCAAAACAACCGAGATTCTACCTCACACTAATCAGAATGGCTAAGATCAAAAATGAAGGTGACAGTAGATGCTGGTAAGGATGTGGAGAAAGAGGAACACTCCTCCACTTCTGGTGGGACTGCAAGCTGGTAAAACCACTTTGAATATCAATCTGTCAGATTGATATTCAAAGTGGTTGCTCAGAAAGATGGAAATAGATCTACCTGAAGGGGCAGCTATGCAACTACTAGGCTTATACACAAAGGATGCTCCACTATATTTATAGCAGCCTTATTTATGATAGCCAGAAGCTCGAAACAACCCAGATATCCCTCAACAGAGGAATAGACAAAAAAATTGTGGTACATTTATAAAATGGAGTACTACTCAGGTATTAAAAACAATGACTTCATGAAATTCTCAGACAAACGAATGTACTAGAAAATATCATCCTGAGTGAGATAACTCAGACACAAAAGAACACACAGGGCTAATTGATAAGTGGAAAATAGTCCCAAAGCTCAGAATACCCATAAACCATACGGAACTTAAGAAGATGAAATGTCAAAGTTTGGATGCTTCAATCCTACATAGAAGAGGGAACAAAATAATCACAGAAGGTATAGGGAGGGAAAAACTTGGGAGGGAGAGAGGAAAGGGAGAGGAAAAAGAGGGGTCACGGTCAGGTATTGGAAGGGACAGAAGACAAGTACAGATAGTCAGGAAATCAAATAGAAATACATAGCAGTTGGGGATGGAGAACTTGGGGTAGCCACTAGAAAGTCTCAGACACCAGAGAAGTGAGAGTCTCCCAGGATCCAAGATCAATGACTTTAGCTGAATATGCAATCAAGAGGATATAGAACCTGTAGAGACCACTTCCAGGAGAGAGGCACAGGCCCACTTGAGAGATTGGGCCACACACCCAACTCAAAATTTCTTAACCCAGTAAAGTTCCTGTCCAAAGGAAAGACAGGGACAAAAAATGGAACAGAGACTGAAGGAAAGGCCATCCAGAGACCACACTACTTAAGAATCCATCCCATCTGCAGATCTAAACCCTCACACCATTGCTGATGCCAATAGGTGCTTGCTGACAGGAGCCTGATATGGCTCTTCCCTGAGAGGTTCTACCAGCACCTGACCAATACAGATGCAGATACTCACAGACAATGATTGGACTGAGCCCAGGTCCCTAGTGGAAAAGCTAGGGGAAGGATTGAAGTAACTGAAGGGATTGCAACCCCACAGGAAGAACAATATCAACTATCTATACCAGCAGGAGCTCCCAAACTAAGCTAATGAAAAAATATACATAGAGGGATCCATGGCTCCAGATGCATATGTGGCAGAGGATGGCCTTATCTGACATCAGTGGGAAGGAAGGCCTTTGATCCTGTGGAGGCTTGATGCCTCAGCATAGAAGAATGCTAGAACAGTGAGGTGGGAGTGTGTCAGGGGTTGGAGGAGCACACTCATAGAAGGGAAGGTGAGAAGGAAGGGGGAAAGTGATGGAGATTTATAGAGAGGTTGCCAGGAAGGGGTATATCATTTGAAATTTAAATGAATACAATGATTAATAAAATATATAGTGTTACAGTTTCATATTATTAATCACTCTAAATTTTTAAATAGTGATCATGCCTTCATAGAAAATACATCCATTATTTGATTGAACTACATTATTATTTCTTTTGGTGTGTAACATGACTTTTATTTGAACAACTTACATGCAAAGAAACATCTTGAGCTCAACATATCACTTTTTATTTTAAAAGACTTCAAGCAAATTTTAATGGACAAAGATAAATCCTGCAAAGTCTCTTCAAAGGGTGATTACATATAAAGTATACTAACAATGATACATCATTTGATATATAAAATAAATTATGCATTGTATCTAACCCTGTGTTCAATAATGCTGCATCTCATTTGTAATGAGATTAGAATCCAATAATTTCCTTATTTATATTTATAAAAATATTGTTTATGGTACTTATTAATTACATCATATGTTCTATTTAATGAAATGTGTGTGTTTCTCTCTGGTCATCAGGGAATCACATGGAAACTCTTAAGTTTTACATTTTCTCTAGTCAATTTACTACTTAGCACCTTAGGTATCCTGCTTTCAACTTTACTTAAATAATTATACAAAGTTACTTGATGACCTCCTGGTAAAAAAATAGTTTTGATTAATTTTATCACAACAATCTTTGAAGTATTCACTTTTCTTTTTTGTGTTTATGTATTGTTAGAATTTGCATGTATGTTGTGTATGCATATGTACATGTTTATGTGCATAGGAGTGCACGTGTATCTGTGTGTGTGTGTGGTTGTGTGTGTGTGTATGTGTGTGTGTGTATGCCATGTGTTGCAAGAGGTCAGGGACTACAGAAGAGCCCAGTGAATTTCCTGGATCTGGAATACAGGTGGTGAACTGCTCAATATAAGTGGCTGGAAAATGAAAGTAGTCCCTCTGCCAGAACAGTACAAGTTATTAACTGCTGAGACATTTCTCCTGCTGCATGATAAACACTTTAAATGTGTGCTCTTAACTCCTTAATATTTACACTTAGTTGCTTATCAATTCTCTCCATATTGCCTGATACTTTTTATGCAAAGTTGCACTGTGCTAAGCAGTGCTCCTTAAATCCTTTTAAAGGAATTCCATGGCTACCTTCATGAAATTATTCCTGTAAAAAACAGGCTTCCTGCCTAATAGATTAAAATATATTTATCTATGTTGGTGTGAGTATGCATATATGGAGAAATTGCCTTGGTAACTAAAATATACTATGTTTAATGGACTTTTCCTGATGTTGCTTCCTACCAAGTGAATAAATTCAATATATGTCTATTATACATTTTGTTTCAGAAAGGTAATTATCCACTAAAGCAGACTGCATTCATACATGCCTTCTTTAAGAACACTACATTAAAATTATGTTTAAATAATGATATTATAATGCACTCATACAAAATATGTGGAAATTTGGTGGCTGTTTCAACTATTTTACTACTCTTATGATTTATCTTATTCATAATTAAAATGGAATTACATTATTTCCATCTCTCTTCCATCAATTCTACCATGCTCCCATCAAATTCATGGTCTCTTTTTTAAAATTATCATGGTACATATATTTTAATAATTAACATACTGTTACATATTCAATTATTATTGTTACATATATAAGCATATATAAATATATAAACGCAACTGCTGAGTCTGTTTAGTATTGTGCATTTAGGGCTGATCACCTGTTAGTGAATAACTTTATGTAGCTAATCTCTGGAGAAGGTTAATACTCCCTCTTTCAACAGGCATGGATTACCTGCAGATCTTCATCTAGGGGTAGGGCCACATGGAATTTCCCACATCAGTGTTGGCATCTACCTTTTTGTGTTGTCATTGGAGTCTTTTTGTTTAAGTAGCCATATAGATGAGATTTTAGTGCTGTAGGGAGGGTCCTTTTCAATTGTAAAAGATATAATCCAGCAGCCAAATTCTTCTGTCTTTTATATTTGCCCCAGGACCTGCTCTGTAATGTTATCTGAGTTTTTTTTTTTGTTGTTGTTTTGTTTCATTTGTTTGTTTGTTTGTTTGTTTTTGGTATATATAGCAATTGGATCTGAGAACCCATGATAAGTTGTTCTCTTCATTTTTACTGTGGCTTTCTGTAAAGGGCTTCATCTACTGCTAATCAAAGCCTTTTGTTAAGGCCTGTGAGCTACAACTATCTGCAAGTATAAATATATGTATTTAGAAAGAAGTTAAGAAGTATAATGTATTAAGAAAATGGCAACCCTAAGTTCAACTATAAAATTTTTAACTTCAGTGCTTGTAAGTAGTCACCTGGGTTTATAACACCAGGACTGATTCACCTCCTGCTGAGTACGTCTAAAGTCCAACGAGACAACTGTTGGTTACAGTCATGCTAAAAGTTCTACTAGTGAACCTTTAGGGATACCATCCAAAAATGATCATTATGGTGGTCCGTAGTTTTCACAGCTGAATAGGACCATTGAGCAATTTCCATGCATGGAAGATTTCATAGCAATTTAAAAGTACTGTGAAATCTAGCCCCCCAGGAGGATGTTTGCACAGAGTCAGTTTGATTTCTCTAAGTGTTCAGAGCAAAATACATTGTGTCTTTAGCAGTAGGATTTATTTTCAAACTCTGAGAGGCAGTTAGAGGAAAAAGCTATACCCTATATTATTTGGAAATCTTGCTTTCCCCTCAACAATAAGTGAAAAATAAAATATATTATGACTGGTTTTGGACTTTTGTTAATCTAAGAGTATGTGGGGACCAATATATTCCAAGTACCTTAAATTAATTTAATGTTTATGTATAAATATAAAATTTTATATATTATTTGTATTATGTGTATTTAAGGTAAATATAAATTAATATCAACCTTCTTGAGTGTTTTAGCATTCTTAGATAGTTTTCCTCCCTCCCGCTCCTTCTGTACTAACCCCATTGTCTTTCCTTCTCTAGGACTTCTATCCGTCCTCTGTCCTTTTTCCCTTTTCTAGTTTCTATAGAAAAGGCTAAAGACCTGAAACTAGTAACTACAGATGACAGAGAACATGAAGTTTTTAATGAGTCACTAAATGTAATATTTTAAGCTCCGTCCTTTTGCCTGAATATTTCAAGATTTCATTCATCTTGGTAGCTGAATAGTATTGCATTGTGTATATGCATCACAGTTTCATTATCAATTTGTCAGTTAAAGAAGGTGTATGTTGTGTGTATTCTTTCTTCTTTTCGGATGATCAGAAAATAAGACAGTGAATTTGTGGAGTGTCTTGTGGTCATATTCCAAAGAGTTCTATAACTGGGCTAATTTTTAGCTCATTTCTTTTTTTATTGCAAATTCTCCACATATTGCTTTCTAGAGTATCTGCAGAAATTTAGAATCCCAACAATTGTGAGAAATATTTTTTCTTTCTCCACATCCACTCCAGAATTTCTTGACTTTTGTTTTGGTGATCTTAGCCACTCTGACTTGGGAAAAAAAAAACCTTCAAAGTTATTTTAATTCTATTTACCTTATTTCTAAGAATAATAAAGTCTTCTTAAGAAATATTTTACACATTTTTTTATCTTTAATCTTTAATGTTTTTACATTCCAGTCATTATCCTTCTCTTGGTTCACCCTCTGACATTTCCCCATCCCATCCCTTCTCCTCATCACATTACCCCCTACTTTATCCCTCTCATCTCCAAGAGGATGACCCTACTCACCCCACACCATGAGGCCTCTCCACTCCCTGGGGCCACAAGTCTCTCCAAGATTAGATGCATTTTCTCTCACTGTGGCCTGACTGAGCAGGAGCCTCAGACCAGTTCGTTTATGGCACCCAGGTCGTGGCTCAGTGTCTGAGACACCTCTGGGGGAGGCTTGTCTAGTTTAGTTGGGACCATTGGTCTTCCTATGGGGTGTCCCTCCTCCTCAGCTTCTTCCAGCTTTTCCCTAATTCAACCACAAAGGTCCCCGGCTTCTGTCCAGGTTTAAGTCCATGCCTCTGACTCTTTCAGCTGCTTGTTGGGCCTTTCTGAGGGCAGCCATCTTAGGCTCCTGTCTGTAAACACACCATATCATTAATAATAGTGTCAGGCCTTGGAGCATCTCCTTGAGATGGGTCCCAATTTGGGCTGGCCACTGAACCTCCTTTGCCTCTGTATCTTCTCCATTTTTGTCCCAGCACTAATTTTGGACAGGAATAATTCTGGGTCAGAGATTTGACTGTGGGATGGCAAACCCCTCCCTCCACTTGATGCCTTGTCTTTCTACTGAAGGTGGATTCTATAATTTCCCTCTCCCCACTGTTAAACATTCCATCTAAGGTCCTTCCCTTTGAGTCCTGAGAGTATCTCACATCCTAGGTCTAGGCTACCTTCTAGAGAGTTCCCCCATCTCAAACCTGCTGTGTTTGCCTGATTCCTATCTTTCTACTTGCCCCCAGGGCTTTACTGTTGTTCCCCAAAGTACCTGATCATGTTCCCCTCTCTGTCCCTTCTCCTGTCCAGGTTCTGCCCTCCCTCTCTCCACCTCCTCCTTATTACATTCATTTCCCTCCCAAGCGGGATTGGGGGGCATCGTCATTTGGGCCCTTAGGCTTGTTGAACTCCTGGGTAGTGTGGATTGTATCCTGGGTACTCTGTACATGTTTGGCTAATATCCACTTATTATTGAGTATGTACCAGGCATGTCTTTTGGATCTGAGATACTTCATTCAGCATGTTATTTTCAAGTTTTATCCATTTGTCTGCAAAACTCACAATGCCCTCATTCTTAAGTAGTATTATTCCCTTGTGAAAATGAACCACATTTTCTGTATTCATTCTTCTGTTGTGGGACATCTGGGTTGTTTCCCACTTCTGGATAGCACAAATAAGGCCGCTATGAACATAGTGGAACATACATCCCTGTGGCATGGTGGGATACCCATATATCTTTTGGGTATATGCCCAAGAGTGGTATAACTGGGTCTTCAGATAGATCTATTTCCAATTTTCTGAGGAACCTCCAGAGTGATTTTCAGAGTGTTTGATTCTTCCAGTTTCCAATCCCACCACCAGTTAAGGAGTGTTCCTCTTTCTCCACATTCTTGCCAACATATGTTGTCACCTGAGTGTTTGATTTTAGGTATTTGAAGTGGTGTAAGGAGTAATCACAGGGTCGTTTTGGTTTGTATTTCCCTGTAGACTGGGGACTTTGAACATTTCTTTAAGTACTTGGCCATTCAAGATTCCTCTATTTTGAATTCTCTATTTAGGTCTATACCCATTTTTAATTGGGTTGTTTTGTTTTTTGTAGGTTAGCTTTATATATTTTATATATATATATATATATTGGGGCTTGAGATAGATATAGATATAGATATGGATAGATATAGATATACATATAGACATAGACATATAGATATAGATATAAATATAGATATAGATGTTGGATATTAGCCCTCTGTCAGATGTGGGGTTAGTGAAGATTTTTTCCCAATCTGTAGATTGCTGATTTGTCCTGTTGATTATGTTCTTGTCCTTACAGAACCTTTTCAGTTTCATGAGGTCTCATTTATCAATTCTTGATTTTAGAGACTGAGTCACTGGGGCTCTTTTTAGGAACCCCACTCCCACACCTATATCAATGAGTTTGATTCTCTTTCCTACTTTCTCTTCTACTAGATTCAGTTTATCAAGTTTTATGTTTAGATTCTTGAAACACTTGGACTTGAGGTTTGTTCAAGGTGACAAATATGGATCTATTTTCATTTTTCTATATACCGACTGCCAGTTATGCAAGTATCATTTATTGAAGATGCTTTCTTTTGTCCATTTCACATTTGGGGCTTCTTTATCAAAGATCAAGTGTTCATAAGTGTGTGGGATTTTTTTTTCTATTTCTTCAATTCTATTCCAGTGATCAACCTGCCTTTCTCTGTACAAATACCATGCAGTATTTCATCACTATTTCTCTGCAGTATAGCTTGAGGCCAGGGGTGGTGATTTCCCCAGTAGTCCTTTTACTGTTAAGAATTGTTTTATGCCGGGTGGTGGTGGCGCACGCCTTTAATCCTAGCACTTGGGAGGCGGAGGCAGGTGGATTTCCGAGTTTGAGG
>NW_022196909.1:22682114-22688604 GCF_008632895.1 Mastomys coucha
AAAAAAAAAAAAAAAAAAGAATTGTTTTATATCCTCGGATATTTGTCTTGCCATATGAAGTTAAGAATGTCTCTTTCCATGTCTTTGAAGAATTTTGTTGGAATTTTGGTGAGGATTGCATTGATTTTGGTAGGATAGGCATCTTTGCTATGTTAATCCTACCAATCCATGAGCATGTGAGATGGGTATTTTTCTGAGCTCTTTGATATCTTTCTTGAGTGACTTGAAGTTCTTGTCATGCAGATCATTCACTTGTTTGGATAGAGTTATCCCAAGGTATTTTTATTTCTTATTTTTTTCTTTCTCTTTTTTTTAAATGAAGTCTCTGTTCATATCAATAGATCTTTTATTGACTACTAGATTTTTATATTCAGGATATTAATCTAAGAATATTTGTACCTGGCAGAGACTGTCCCTCATTATGAGGGTTAGCCTTTACACAACTAACAATTTCTTCAGTTAAAATTAGTTTAGTTGTATAAGCTTTCTTTTACCTGTTATAGACCTTAATTTCTAATTTCTGTACAAATTAAATATTATCCATGTATTCCTTTCATATAGTTATATCCCATAGAGTACTGGGTATATATTATAGATATTTTAATCTTTGAGAATTCATATTACATTTTTTGATTCATTTTGACATAATTTTTGTGCAAGTAGTATATACAGATATAATTTCGATCTCCTACATGTGGATGCCCATGTGGATTTCCCAGTACCTTTTGTTGAAGATGCTGTCTTTTCAACAATGCATTTTTTATCTTTGTCAAAAATCTTAGATGGCTCTTAAATATGTGTACTTTTTTGATTTTTTTGTTCTATGTGTCTGTTTTTGTGTCAGCATAGTATTATTATATGTCCATAAAATATTTTAAAAATCAGCAATGATTATCTCTCAGGCATTGACTTTTTAATCAAGATTGCTTTGGATTTTCCATTAAGACTATTGAAGAAATTTTGTAATGACTTTATAAATTAAAGACATGGATTAACTTCAACTCAATAGTACTGGGTGATTTCAATGTTTCTTTTCAATAGAAAATGTTATTGTGTCAAAGAATAAATAGCAGAAAATAAGAATTTAGTAGTATCATTCATCAAATGTCTGTAATGTATTCCACTCAAACTTCAGAGACTACTCAGCAGCCCACAGAATAATCCCTGAAAAGTGAGAACTAGGAATAAAAAACAAACATGAATGATTTCAGAAACATTGAATACCTTTCTATCTCCCATCACATATAATGCAATAATACTTAATGACTACAGAAAATGAATCCTGAAAATGTACACCAACTTCTAGAAAAAGTAAGACTGATAATACAAAAAGATAATAATTCTAAAGTACTAATTAAAGGAAAGAAAATGATAAAAAGAGAGTAAATAATTTGATAATTCAACTAATAATTAGAAAAATAACAATAATCCAAATCCAAATCAAATAGATTACAGCAAATAATAAAAAATCAGAGATTAAGTTGGATAAATAGAAACAAAGAAAGTCACACAAAGTGTCAATGAATCTAAGGAATTGTTCCTAAAGGAGATAACAAGGTCAACAAACGTGGGATAGTTAAAGAAAAGAAGAAAAAGGCAGTCTAAGTTAACAGAATCAAAAATATTTAGAGAAATATTTCCACATTCACCAAAAAAAACTTAAAATATTATAAAGAAATACTTTAAAAATGTATTCTCTCTTAAGTTGGAAAATGCAAGTGATATGGATAAATTTATATATTCATTCAAACTTTCAAAATTAAATCAAGATGAGACCATCCACTATCATATGATTCTGAGATTGACTTTTCCTGTACAGTGCTATTATATTTTGTCAAATGTCTCTTTTTAATTGTCAACACTTTCTTATTCTCTTATAAAGTAGATTTTTAGAATTTAAAATATTTAAGTCTTTAATCTATAATTCTACACAAGTGACTATAACAGCTTTTATGTGGAATAGCCCCAACTAGAATAAGCCCAAATTTGCATCAACATAGGAATGGTTAAATAAAATACAGTGCAGTTTTATCAGTGAAAAATGAAAAGCCAATCTCAGGAGATGTTATGCTCTATAATCCCTTTTCCTTTGCTCTTATGTGCATGTAAATATGTGCAACAGTGCATGTTAGCAGAAGCAGAGGTCAATTTTATTGTCGTTCTTCATTTACTATCTACCTTGATTTGAATACAGTGTCTGGATCTGATCTGGGGCTGACCAAATAGGCTAGGCTGAATATAACAATAAAATATGATTGGCAAGCACTTGAAATCCAGAGTTCCTGAAATCCACTTTTGTCTCTCTTCCCAGAATTGGAATTACATGCATGACCTACTATGCAAAATAGGCTTTTTTGTTTGTTTATGTGTTTTTATTTTATCCTTGGTATTGAATGAAGATTCTTATGTTTGCATATTTTTTCATATTTCTACATCTTAAAAAAAAGAAATGTGAGTTTCAAATATTTCCTTTTCTATATGGAATAAACTTCTTCCTAGATTTATTATAGGGTTTTCATTTCTATTTATATTTTCACACCTTCATTGACATTATATTGGCTATAGGTCAGAATATGTTTGGGCTTTTTGTTGCATTTTACTGAATATATTGTTTATTTATGTTAATACCTTGATTTTTAAATTCATGGTGGCCATTTTTGTCAGTTTTATTCATCATAGGACTAGGAAACATTCAGAAGCAATTACACAAGAAAATAAAATTCAGCAAATTCAATTGAGATATGAAGAGGTAAAAAGTATTTGTTATTTTGAAACGTTCAGAAAGAGCAAGAGATTAGAGATAGACAGAAACAGAAAGAGACAGAGAAAGAGAAAGAAAAAAGGAGAGACACAGACACAGAAAGAAACATAGAGAGATATAGAAAAATAAAGAGAGATGGAGAAACAGAGATAAAATAAAACATAAAAGCTGTGAGATCTCATAAGTGAGATCAAAAACTGTTAATCATCCAAGGCAAAATTCAGAAGTTGATTGTGTTTCTACACAGACTGAGAGTTCTCATGAGGAATATTTGCAAAGAACAATAGTCACTGAAGTATGAAAATTAGTAAAACTATGAAATGAAACTTAACCTAAGACAATTTTACATTGAAATCTGCATAACAGATTGAAAGACAGTGAAGAAAATACACATCAGGTATCAAGCCCATGTTCATGGATTGGAGAATTTAACAGTGTGAAAATGCTTTTGGCATCTAATGCAGACATCCTAATGAAAGATTTAATATTTTTGTTTTAAACTTCCTTTGCATTAAGCATCTCACATTTTTATTCCATCTCTACCAGCTTTTAACTGTCATCTTCCCTCTTCCATGTTTATATATATCCATCCACTTAATCTTGTTCTGCATCACATTTGAGAATGTTTTCAAACATATACATTTCATATTGTCCTTCCTTTCTATTTTCTTGTCCTTCTTACTTTCTTATACTTTAAAATGGTTTCTAATTATTTGAGTAATTTTTTTCTACTTTCCAGGTAACTTTTAGAAATATTATACTCCCCTAGAAGTATATTCATTATTCATTTTCAAATAAATGTTTCATATTTTCTCAGAATTTCCAATATTGTTCTTTTGAAATACCTTCATTGTATTTGATGACAATTTTTAATAGTACATTATTAAGCAGCTAGTTATGCCACTATTAAAGTAAACTTTAATCAAATATATACAATAAAATTGATTTTTAAAAGTTCCTTATAAATAATAGGAGATATAAGTCCCTTTACTTACATGAATTTCCTATTCAGACTTTTGCAGATAAAATCATCATAATAATAAATCATGGCACAGTCCCCATGAGTC
Organism: Mastomys coucha; assembly: GCF_008632895.1. Lineage (NCBI taxonomy): Eukaryota > Metazoa > Chordata > Mammalia > Rodentia > Muridae > Mastomys > Mastomys coucha. The sequence goes on from NW_022196909.1 coordinate 22,685,943, forward strand.
GCAGGGGAGTCGCAGGGCAGCAGGGACAGGATCCTCTCAGCTCCCGAGTGACAGAGGTGGATCAGGGAATTTCTCTGCCCCTTCTCTGCAAGTGGAGGGCTTGCCTCCAGGGAGTGCTTTAACACGGAGACTCGGGTGAGATCTGCCATTTTCTATCCAGTGAGTTTCTAAGACTGGAGCAGCCAGCCAGGAGGCACAGGCCCCAGGAGTCACAGGGGAGTCGCAGGGCAGCAGGGACAGGACAAACTCTAGACAGAGACACTAAGAACATCTAACATCAAAAATCAAGAGATGGCAAAAGACAAACTCAAGAATCCTACCAACAGAAACCAAGACTACTTGGCTTCATCAGAACCATATACTCCCACCGCAGCAAGTCCTGGCTATCTCAAAACACCGGTAAAGCAAAAATTGGATCTAAAATCATATCTCACAATGCTGATAGAGGAACTTAAGAAGGACATGAATAACTCCTTTAAAGAAATACAGGAGAACACAGGTAAAGAGGTACAAGCCCTTAAAGAGGAAACAAAAAAATCCCATAAAGAATTACAGGAGATCACAAGGAAACAAGTAGAAGCACTTAAAGAGCAAACTCAAAAATCCCTTAAAGAATTGCAGGAAAACACAAACAAACAGGTGAAGGAATTGAGTAAAACCATCCAGGACCTAAAAATGGAAGTCGAAACAATAAAGAAATCACAAAAAGAGACAACTCTGGAGTTAGAAATCTTTGGAAAGAAGTCAGGAAACATAGATGCAAGCATCACCAACAGAATACAAGAGATAGAAGAGAGAATCTCGGGGGAAGAAGATAACGTAGACAACACTGACAGAACAGTCAAATAAAATGCAAAAAGCAAAAAGACCCTAACCCAAAACATACAGGAAATCCAGGACACAATGAGAAGACCAAACCTAAGGATAATAGGTATAGGAGAGAGGGAAGACCTCCAACTTAAAGGGCCAGTAAATATCTTCAACAAAATTATAGAAGAAAACTTCCCTAACATAAAGAAAGAGATGCCTGTGAACATACAAGAAGCCTATAGAACCTCAAATAGACTGGACCAGAAAAGAAATTCCTCCTGCCACATAATAGTCAAAACACCAAATGCACAAAACAAAGAAAGAATACTGAAAGCAGTATGGGAAAAAGGTCAAATAATATATAAAGGCAGGCCTATCAGAATTACGGCAGATTTCTCACCAGAGACTATGAAAGTTAGAAGATCCTTGGCAGATGTCATACAGACCCTAAGAGAACACAAATGCCAGCCCAGACTACTATACCCAGCAAAACTCTCAATCACCATAGACGGAGAAACCAAAGTATTCCATGACAAAACCAAATTCACAATATATTTCCACAAATCCAACCCTTCAAAGAGTAATAATTGAAAACTCCAACAAAAGGAGGGGAACTACATCCCTGAAAAAGCAAAAATGTAATCATCTACCAAAACTAAAAGAAGATAGGCACATTAACAGAATGCTAGTTCTAACTACAAAAATAACAAGAAGCAACAATTACTTTTCCTTAGTACCTATTAATATCAATGGACTCAATTCTCCAATAAAAAGACATAGACTATTAGATTGGGTACGTAAATAGGACCCAACATTTTGCTGCATACAGGAAACCCACCTCAGTGACAAAGACAGACACTACCTCAGAATAAAAGACTGGAAAACAATTCTCCAAGCCAATGGTCCCAAGAAAAAAGCTGGAGTAGCCATTCTAATATCGAATAAAATCGACTTTTACCCTAAAGGGATCAAAAAAGATAAGGAGGGACATTTCATATTCATCAAAGGTAAGATCTACCAAAATGAACTCTCAATTCAGAACCTCTATGCTCCAAATGCAAGGGCATCTCCATTCATAAAAGAAACTTTACTAAAGCTCCAAGCACACATTACACCGCGCACAATAGTAGTGGGAGATTTCAACAACCCACTCTCTGCAATGGACAGATTATGGAAACAGAAACTAAACAAGGACACAGTGAGACTAACAGAAGTTATGATACAGATGGATTTAACAGATATCTATAGAACTTTTTATCCTAAAACAAAAGGATATACCTTCTTCTCAGAACCTCATAGTGCCTTCTCCAAAATTGACCATATAAATGGTCACAAATCAGGCCTCAACAGATTCAAGAAGATTGAAATAATTCCTTGTATCCTATCAGATTACCATGGACTAAGGCTACCCCTCAATAACATCATAAACAATAGAATGCCCACATACAAGTGGAAGCTTATCAACACTCTACTCAATGATAATCTGGTCAAGGAAGGAATAAAGAAAGAAATTCAAGACTTTCTAGAGTTTAATGAAAATGAAGCCACAACATACCCAAACTTATGGGACACAATGAAAGCAGTCCTAAGAGGAAAACTCATAGCTTTAAGTGCCTCCAAAAAGAAACTGGAGAGAGCATACACCAGCAATTTGACAGCACACCTGAAGGTGCTAGAACAAAAAGGAGCAAATTCACCCAAGAGGAGTCAAAGGCAGGAAATAATCAAACTCAGAGCTGAAATCAACCAAATAGAAACAAAAAGAACTATACAAAGGCTGGGCTGTGGTGGCTCATGCCTTTAATCCCAGCACTTGGGAGGCAGAGGCAGGCAGATTTCTGAGTTTGAGGCC
>NW_022196909.1:22689899-22721984 GCF_008632895.1 Mastomys coucha
AAGAACTTCAAGTCTCTGAAGAAGGAAATTGAAGAAGATCTCAGAAAATGGAAAGATCTCCCATGCTTATGGATTGGCAGGATTAATGTTGTAAAAATGGCCATCTTATTGAAGGCAATCTACAGATTCAATGCAATCCCCATCAAAATTCCAACTCAATTCTTCACAGACTTAGAAAGAGCTATTTGCAGATTCATCTGGAACAACAAAAGACCCAGGATAGCCAAAATTATTCTCAACAATAAAGGAATCTCTGGTGGAATCACACACATACAAACACACACACACACACACACACACACACAAAATAATAATAATAAAAAAAGGTAAATGCAAATTAAGGTAAATGTCTTTCAAAAGTAGAAGTTGACATTATATTAATTTATATAATATTTTCCAATTTTAGAAAAACAATAGCCAAGCACTGGTGGTGCATGCCTTTAATCCTAGCAGTTGGGAGGCAGAGCCAGGTGGTTTTCTGAGTTCGAGGCCAGCCTGGTCTACAGAGTGAGTTCCACGATAGCCAGGGCTACACAGAGAAACCTTGTCTCAAAAAAACAAAAAAACCCCAATATTCTATAATGTACATATTGTTAATCGATTAAGATGTTTTAAAAGGAAGCGTGAGTAATTATTTTCAGAAAAAATAATATTTAAAAAGCTAAATCATTTATATATTTACATATTTATTAAATTATGTAGAAATATATAAATATATATTATGTAAGTCTTAAGATTGGCATCATTTTAAACATAGTTTTCACATTTGAGCATCAGGAATATATTTTCTAATTTAGAGAGATAATATTGTTTTATTCATATGTGGATTTTAAATAGTTACATAAATCTTGAAAATATATAAAAATGAAAGTTAACTGAAAATTTTGAACAACGTGAGGAAATTGTCTATTATAAATTATTTTATTTCCTTGGCTAATTTGTCAATAATATGGATGGTAGACAATGTCACATAGCTCTCAATATATTCATGGTATCAAAATATATTATGGTATATAGCTATAAGTATGAAATCATTGACTGATAAAATATAGAAAATATTATTTATAAATAAAAATTCCCACTGATTTACGTTTCAATACTTTTCTATCTGACATGTGTTGTGCCTTGTTCACAAGCCCTAAAAGGCCATCAAGGAGTTGACTAAGATGCAGTAGCACTAGAGTCTCTGTACTTCAAGCATGAACTTGGGCCACTCTGCCATCTCTGGCATAGCAGAATCGGAGAGTGAAGGGCCAAGTTCTGAGCAGGACAAGGTATTATAGGAAATGGTTAGCAAGCAGTAAAGGGATTTCGAGCCTGGCACACATATTATTAGGAGGCCATTATGGAATTTTGTAGCCCTTTAACATAATCAGCTGGTGCTGGGAGCCAAACCATAAACTTCTGCTTTCCTACAGATTGGTGGTTGTTGAGAGTGGAGTGCCAGGGGCAGGCCTGTAACCTGGAAATTTGTGCCAAACACAGGTTTGTTGGGAAGAAACCTGGAAATTGATGCTAGACCCCAGCTTGATGGGGGTGGAGTACCCTGGAAACTGGTTCTGGGTGCCAGTTTGTTAGTTAACTTGAGTTCAATCTTAGGTCAGCTTCTCTAAGATGGAGTCTGAACTCAAGTTCTGCTCTCTCACCAGGTTGTTTTATTTTTGTGAGTTTCTTATTATTTTGCTTTCCTTTATTCCTGATGATCATCATTCATTTTGGTTAGATTTTCCTATCTGACAGTTGTTGCTCTCTCCTTGTTATCAGATTTGGAGTTCTCACCCACTTGGAGCAGTTCTGATTCCAAATGTACACTGCTCAGATGTTAGTCTAAAGAGGACTGAATTGTATTGACCAATCAAAATACTCAAGACTCTTAATTAAATGAGTGGTCCAACATTAGGTTGTCTGAGCTGCACAGGTATAAATAAGAATCATGTTTAAAGACATGATTGGACTTTCAAAAGACTCCCTTTGAAAATATGGGAACCTATGTCATGCTACTTTGGTACCGAAAGGGCTGTTAACATACCAATGCTTCATTCATACGACTGATAATATTAGTAAAATATTTAAAACACATAGTACTTATAAGATAATGAAGTTAGCTATATTTTAGTTTAGTAAGATAGAGTTTTGTAAAACCAAGTCATAAACTTTAGTATTTTGTTAAGATAGAACTTGAGTCTCATGTATATTACATGTTGTCCACCACACTGTCACTCAGTGGACTAGAATAATTTCTTCATGTGACTATTCCACAATTAAAATCACCTACTAGTCTATATTTAACTTCCACTTCCACATTGAGAGAGAATATAGAAGGTCAGAAATATCATTAAATACTTATGTCCAAATACTCTTGCCTAGCTTCAGCCACATGGCACTTGGTGACTGTATGGGAGAACAGAAAATGTTGTTTGGCTATGTGTCTGCCTACATGAGAAACAGAATTTTTGATTGCTTTTTGTCTTACATGCTTAAGAACAGCATATCATACCTTCAGGAAACAGATAATGAATCTAAAAGGCACATGTGGTGAAAGAGCAGACAGTGCAAAAATGGGATATTGTAGGAACGTAGACCTGCAGGAGGCTCTGTATTCTAGCTGTGAGCAGGAGTATGTTTGAGAAAGTCATTTGCTGCTGGTTTAGTACACAACCATGAAAACGTGTTACCAGTGGAGGCCCAGTTTCAGTTACGTGAGCTGATTTTTTTCAAAAATGATGTGGAGGGTGTCAGTTGTTTTCTTCCACAAGATGAAGTGGACTTGATTAGAGAACTCTAGAAATAATTGATGTTAGAGGAAATAGTTTATTATAAGAGAAAACCAGTCAACAACACTGAAGAAATATATGATTATGGTTGCTTTTATCTTGTAAGCGTCAATATGACTCATTGATATACAAGATGTGAAATATATATTTCCTAGTGAAAAAATAATGAATGAAAATAACACTGGCACAAAGATATCAAAATCATTATTTTCAGTGTTGGTAGACATATTTTTGTACTACATCACATTGTAGAATACTTCTTTTGTGTGTGTGTGTGTGTGTATAATAAACATAAAGATATAATACATATTTGTTTATATATGTGTGTAATATATATATATATATATATATATATATATATTGATATACTGATTTTATAAAATTATATATGTGGGTGTTTCCTTCGATGCTATTGTCTACTCTGAAATAATACCCAGAGACCTTTTTTTTCTGTCAGTAGGATTTTTTATTAGATATTTCTTTTATTTACCTTTTAAATGTTATCCCCTTACTTAGTTTCCCCTCCCCAAACCCTCTATTCTATCCCCCTCACCCCTCCTTACCAATCTACCCACATCTGCTTCCCTGTCCTGGCATTCCCCTACACTGTGGCATCGAGCATTCATGAGACCAAGGGATCCTCCTTCCATTGATGTCTGACAAAGCCATCCTTTCCTACGTATGTGGTTGGAGCAATGGGTCCCTCCAAGTATACTCTTTGGTTGGTGGTTTAGACCCTGCGAGCTTTGGGACTACTGTTTGGTTCATATTGTTTTTCTTCCTATGGGGCTGCAAACCCCTTCAGCTCCTTTGGTCCTTTCTCTAGCTCAACCACAGGGGACCCTGTGCTCAGTGCAATTGTGGGCTGTGAACATCCACCACTGTATTTGTCAGGCACTGGCAGAGACTCTCAGGAGACAACTATGTCAGGCTCCTGTCAGCAAGCACTTGTTGGCATCCACAATAGAGTCTGGGTTTGGTAACTGTATATGGGGTGGATCCCTAGGTGGGGCAGTCTCTGAATGGTCTTTCCTTCAGTCTCTGCTCCACACTTTGCCTCTGTATCTCCTCTCATGGGTACTTTGTTCCTCCTTCTAAGAAGGCCAAATTACCCACACTGGTCTTCTTGAGGTTCATGTGGTCTCTGAATTGTATCTTGGGTATTCCAAGCATGTGGACTAATATCCACTTATCAGCAAGTATATGCCATGTGTGTTCTTTTGTGATTGGGTTACCTCACTCAGGATGATATTCTCCAGATCTATCCATTTCCCTAAGAATTTCATAAATCCATTGTTTTTAATAGCTGAGTAGTACTCCATTGTGTAGATGTACCACAATTTCTGTATCCACTCCTCTGTTGAGGGACATCTGGGTTGTTTCCAGGTTCTGGCTATTATAAATAAGGCTGCTATTAACATAGAGGAGGATGTCTTTGTTATATGTTGGAGAATATTTTTAGTATATGCCCAGGAGTGGTATAGCTGGGTCCTCAGGTGGCACTATGTCCAATTTTCTGAGGAATCACCAAACTTTCCAGAGTGGTTGTACCAACTTGCATCCCACAGTTGTTGGATCAAGCTCTGAAAATCTTTACTTCAAGGAGGGCAATATAAAACAAAAGGAAGCTTCAAGGGAAGGGGGAAGAGCCCAGGGGCTTTCTGAAGGCCAGGTGGCAATCTTCAGTTTCTGGAACCAACAGTCACAGTGTCTTCCACACCCACAAATATTCTTACTGTTAGACTACACATGTTCTCTCAGGGATGTATGTGTAATCTAGTAATTTTCCTCAAGGATACGGTTAAGGCCATGGCTCCCAGCAGATATTAACCCTCTATCAGATGTAGGATTGATAAAGATCTTTTCCCAATCTGTTGGTTGCCTATGGACAGTGTCCTTTGCCTTACAGAAGTTTTGCAATTTTATGAGATCCCATTTGTCAGTTCTTGATCTTAGAGCATAAGCTATTGATGTTCTGTTCAGGAAAATTTCCCCTGTGCCCATGTGCTATTCCACAAAATAGAAACAGAAAGAACACTACCAAATTCATTCCATGAAGCCACAATTACTCTTATACTTAAACCTCAGAAAGATCCAACAAAGAAATAGAACTTCAGACCAATTTCGCTTATGACTATCAAAGTAAAAGTACTCAATAAAATTATTGAAAACTGAATCCAAGAACACATCAAAATGATCATCCATCATGATCAAGTAGGCTTCATCCCAAGGATGCAGCTATTGTTCAATATATGGAAATCCAACAACATAATCCACTATATGAAAAAACTCAAAGCAAAAAAACCACATGATCATTTCATTAGATGCTGAGAAAGCATTTGACAAAATCTAGCACCCCTTCATGATAAAAGTCTTGGAAAGATCACAAACTCAAGGCCCATACCTAAACATAGTAAAAGCAATATACAGCAAACCAGTATCCAACATCAAACTAAATAGAGAGAAACTTGAAGCAATCTCACTAAAACCAGGATCTAGACATGACTGCCCACTCTCTCCCTACCTATTCAAAATAGTACTTGAAGACCTAGCCAGAGCAATTAAGCAGGTCAAAGGGACACAAATTGAAAAGCAAGAAGTCAAAATATCACTATTTGGAGATGATATGATAGTATACTTTAGTGACCCCCAAGATTCTACCAGAGAACTCCTAAAGCTGATAAACATCTTCAGCAAAGTGACTGGGTATCAAATTTACTCAAACAAATCATTAGCCTTCCTCTACACAAAGGATAAACAGGCTGAGAAAGAAATTGGGGAAACAACACCCTTCACAATAGTGACAAACAACATAAAATTCCTTGGTGTGACTCTAAGTAAGCAAGTGAAAGATCTGTTCAACAAGAACTTCAAGTCTCTGAAGAAAGAAATGGAAGAAGATCTCAGAAGATGGAAAGATCTCCCATGCTCTTGGATTGGCAGGATTAATATAGTAAAAATGATCACCTTGCAGAAAGCAATCTAAAGATTCAATGAAATCCCTATTAAAATTCCAACTCAATTCACATAATTTGAAAGAGCAATTTGCAAATTCATCTAGAATAACAAAAACCCCCAGGATAGCTAAAAGTATTCTCAACAATAAAAGAACTGGCAGAATCACCATCCCTGACCTCAAGTTGTACTACAGAGCAGTAGTGATAAAAACTGGGAGACCTAATTTTCTTATGGTAACAATTACCAAAATATACTGCTCAGATATTATGTAAGAAATAATTTTACCTAAATGACCAACTAAACTATATTTCTATCTCTATCATCAATATCTATATCATCTATATCTATCTACATATATGAACAGAGAGATGAAGTAGAAAATATTTAATAAGATAAGCAAGATTCTATTATTTTTAAGAGAATATGAAGCTGTTTTAAATTTAAAAAATAAGTTAAAGACTAAGGAGTGAACATTGACAATGGCACAATAACAGGAGAAATCTTAGCCAAAGTGTTAAAGATTGATTAGCATGTTCAGATCCACTTTGGGAATGAAGTTACTGACTTAGAAATTTTTTTTATTAGATGTTTCCTTTACTTACATGTCATACAATATCTCCTTTCCCAGGTTACCCTCCAAAAATAAAATAAAATACAATAAAAAACCAAACCAAAACCAAACCCCTGTTCCCTCTCTCCTCCCCCTGCTCACCATTCCACCCCCTCCTGCTTACTGGCCCTGGTATTCCCCTAGAACCTTCACAGGGCCAAGGGACTCTCCTCCCATTGATGACATACTTGGGTATCCGCTGCTATACATATGCTGCTGGAACGATTTGTCCCACAGTGTTTACTCTTTGGTTGGTGGTTTAGTCCCTGGGAGCTCTGAGGGTACTAGTTAGTTCATATTGTTGTTCCTCCTAAGGGGCTGCAAGCCCTTTATCTCCTTGGATCCTTTTTCTAGCTCCTTCATTGGGGACCCTGTGCTCAGTCCAATGGATGGCTGCGAGCCTCTGACTTAGAATTTTTTAACTTTTGCTTTGCTAAAGGTATGGAAACATCCAAATTTATATACATTGAGGGTTTCAGTTCAAGTGGTTTCACCTGATGTTTATACCTTTCTCCTGCCATTTAGTTTATAAATTGATTTGAAGTGATTTCATTATACCTTATTGGCACAGAGTTGGTTTTTCAAATGTCTATAAGTCATTTTATCCTTGAAATATCTCAGTTAGTATATTGTGAAAAATAACATTCTCTTAAGCATCACATATCATAACCTTACTTAACACCATTTTGTCTAGCAAATTAACCAAAAAAAAAATAATAATAATTTGTAAATTGTTGGCCAACATTTTTTCAAGAGAGTGAGATATTGCATAGATGGATAGATAGTTAGACTAATAGATATAAGATAGACATAATTTTTATATAGCTTAAAATTATGTGTAGGTGATAAAAGACATATGTGTGATAGTAATATATGATAGACTCAGGTAGATAGATATTAAATATATGATAGATTAAATAGATAATGATATAGATAGATGATAGATAGATAGATAGATAGGTAGATAGATAGATAGATAGATAAAGATATCTTTCAGCTTTTATTATTCAAATGAATCAAAATCACACACTAGAGAAAATGCCCAGTGACTTGCCCAGAGGCCGATATTATGGAGTCATTTTCTCACTTTACATTTCTTCTTCCCAGATGAGTATGGCTAATGTCAACCTGACAAAAACTAACCATCACACTGTGGTTTTGTTCAGTGAGCTTGATATGAAATAAAACCTTTCTTTATTTTTTCTCTTCAATTCATATGACAGGTTGTGTTCCTGATAACTTTGGAACTAATTTTGAAAATTACAGGAGTTGCCATAGCTATAGATAGAAGATAATTAAGTAGATAGATGAAAAAAAGATACATAGTGTATAGATACAAACATACTGTATTAATGACACTTCAAGTAGTTAGCGTAGAATTCATTTACACAAAATATCAAATTACTTCTAAAATGGAAAAATATATTAAAACTTCAGTTTGACCACACTTAAAAGAAAATGGAAATACAACCTGTTCTGTAGATTGAAGTGAAAAAATAATGAAAGGTTTTATTTTATATCAAGCTCACTGAACAAAAATACAAAGTGATGGTTAGTTCTTGTCAACTTGACACCAGCCATATTCTTCTGGGAAGAAGAAACATCAAGTGAGAAAATGCCTCCATAATATTGGCCTCTGGGCAAGTCATTGGGCATTTACTCTAGCATGTGTTTAGAATTACAAATATCAAAGTACTTCTAAAATGGGAAAAAAAATATTAAAACTTCACAGTTTGACCACACTTAACACTGATTAATTATCTCTCTTGGTTTGAACATAATCTGGTTACTTCACCTTTGTACTTCTATTTAGTTTGTAAATTGAGTCAGAGTGATTTTATTATGCCTTATCGACATAATGTTGAAATGACTGATAATTGGGCACATGAGGGAATCTTAAGTGCTTTATAGAGAGAAAGTAAAATTAGTACAGCATGTGTCTGTAGGCTCCCATGGTTTTTAGTGTAAAGGCTCTTTAATCTTGGAAACCTCACAGTTTGCCCTCCTTCTGGAGAAAGGACAAAATAAAAGGACGGAACATTGTTTACACACAGATGACCAGGACTTGTGTCTGAAGTCCTATGTCACTGCCTGCTTTGTCTCATATGCCCATTAACAGATGTAGTGGCAATCAACTTAGCATAAGTCAGTTTCTATGTGCTTAAAAGCCATGGCAAAAATCAACAATTGAAAATACAGGGACACACCTTCATGCCATGTAGGGAAGGTCACCTCAAAACTCCAAAATTTTTGTTCATTGTTTTATCATAATTTCAGGAAAACAATATAGCACACATTGTATCAAGTTTAATTTGAGTATTTTCAGGAATAGCTGTTAAGTATAGGTGATTTTTACAAGATAAATATTTTCATTAATGGTTTATTTGTATTAATGTCCAATATTTATATATCTTAAGGAATTATTATTCCTATTTTATATTCATTCCTTATCTGTTTATTTGCACTGACAAACTACATACCAAACTAAGCTCAGACTCTGCCTCAAAAATATTCAAACTTTATAAAGTAATGCCACAATGTGGAAAAACAGTAACATCCCATTCATTTTTCTATATCTTTTGAATTAAGAAACATTTTTAAGATACGTATTCTGATTGTGAGGATTTCATTCTTAGCAGTTTGAGCCTAAATCATTAATCAAGCTTGTCCATGTTTTGGTATAGAGACTATTTAATATCCCTCCTTATACTTAGCAACCTCTATAAAGTGGCTCAAGCCAAATAATAAATTGCACATCTGAAAAATATACAACATCCTTCTGTGAATACCGTGGATGCTTCTGAAAGTTTCTGTTGAATTCCCTTTTCTCAATTTTTGCTAACATTTTAGGTTACTCTATCAGGTAAATACAGGGATGATAAATGTTAATGCAGATTTATCAAATGACAAATTATTTCATTTCTTGTATTTTATTATGAAATATAGAACATTTTGCAGTTGTTTCTAATAAATTATAAGCTTTTCATGAGCTATTTAGTCTATTCTGTTTCAGAAGCTATAAGCTACTATGGGTAGTCCAGCAGAGGTTCAAGGCAAGAATAATGCTCATTGAAGTGAAATAACAATAATGACATTGGAAATTAAAGTAGGAATCTAGTATTTAGAACTTCAACAACACATTATTTAAACTTCAACTAAGATTTCACTATAGCCAAAGATTCCTTACATTTTTGAAAATGGGCTATTATCTTGTCGATTGTATTTAGATTCCAGATTGTCTTTCATATTCTGTAACCCTAGAAACTCTTCTCATGTTTCAGATTGACTCCATTATTTTTACACATTTTCTGTTCTAAAATATACAAAAATAGCTTTTCTCAAATTTTTAACAATATACTATTAAGTAGCAATAGTTATTAAATAAACTGAAAATGAATATTGCTATGGGGTTTATATTCAACAATAATAATCATATTCTTAATGTCACCTCATAAATCTTGACATATGTATTTGTGACAACTACTGAGTCAGGACAAACATTCTACTTTTCAAGAAAAATTATTCTTTCCAAGATAATGTATTCATGGGCAAAACACAGAAGACTGGAGTTTAGGGGAGATCAGTCTTACAGGGATTGTTGAAATGCAATACACCACTCATCTTCTGTTCAGCATACCATTTCAAGAACAGCTGTGAAGCCTAAAGCTTGAGAGCAAGGAAGAGGAAACAAAGAGTTTCGGAAAAACTGAAAACATTAAAATGAGTAAGAAACAGAAGTGATCTCACTCCTTTTATATCCATGCTTATTTTACAGAAAATATTATAGGGAAAGGCAAATAGATTGTACATATAATAGCTTGGTGACTTTTCTCTACAGCATATTATAAGTTCTAGCAATATATTGAACAATCTTTAATCAGGTACTGGCCTGTGGATGCTATTCTGTGCCTAGGAAAGCATAAGTTTCTTATTTAACATAAACATAAATGTGTGTGCGTGTGTGCGCAAATAAAAGCAATGCATCAAAATTTCAAGAACTAAAATCTATATACCCTAATAAAATTCTACTATACAGTAGCTATCCTGAGGTTTTGAAGATTTACGTTGCATTTTACATGTTCACTATGAAATATATTGTCATGCATTTATCCAATAGAAAAAGAGATGACTAAAAATATTTACATAGTTAAGACAAGCAAAGCAACTAATTTTATATCCCCATTTATAACTCCTGTGCATTGCCTGCATTAAGACCTTCTTCATATTTTTACACTTACATTTTCATGTTTTCATTTCTTCATGTAATACTGTACCCACATTTGTAATTATTTACATGTATACACAAATTTTTGCCTACATTTCACATATAAATGTTCACATTGTTTCTTCATTCTGAGACTGTGTGACCTTGCTAAATGTACGGTCTAAGCCTATTCATTTTCTTGGGAATTTGTGATTATATTTTCCATTAGAGCTGAACAGATAGCTTTGGGTCATTTAGAACTCTTGACCAGAAAACATAATACTCCCATTTTTGCCATCAAAAAGAAGTCAGGGAAATATAAGTTTCTACAGGTTCTGAGAGCCATTAATGAACTATGGAAAAAATGGTGACCACTCAAGCGGGACTGCCTCATCCTAGTGCTATCACACTTAAGCACCAGGTGACGATCCTAGATATTAAGGATTGCTTTTCTCCAGATCCCTTTGATTCGCCAGATAGAAATGCTTTTGCCTTCACAGTATGGGGACCTAATATGGAGGGCTAAAAGATATCAGTGGAGAGTCCTGCCTCAGAGCATGAAAAATAGTTTGACCATGTGTCAGCTATATGTGGCTGAAGCCATACACAGAGTATTCAGGGATGTCCTTGTCGTCCATAGCATGGATGATAGTATGATTACAAACCCTAGCCTGCCAGATCTTGAAAGGATGTCTTTTCAATTGTTGCTTAACTTGGAAAAACTCAACTTGAAGGTTGCTCCCAAAAAGATTCAGAGAGTTCACTCATATGCCTTCCTAGGGTTTCTATTTCTGACAAGATTAAGTTCCTGGCCTTCTCCATCTTAGCCAAAGAATCCTACTCCTTTATGGAACTACAATTGTTGTGTAAACCTGTTAACTGGCTCACACCTTTCCTTCCTATTCTGGACCAGGAAATGAAAAACCTCTTTTCTCTCCTGTAGAGGCCTAGTAGACCCCTGTTACATCCCCTCTTCACTTCAATCATCCATCAGACTCCTGACAGCCTCTATTTGAGGGCTAACACGTCAGAGCTAAGACAGATGCTCTCTGTTGACTGTCTTTGAAGAAGCCGCCTGACCACGCCTACCACCTGAATACACCCATCGCCTGAGCACACCCACTGCTTGAGTATGCCAGCCCCCTAAAGATCTTCTGAACCTGGAAGACTTTGGCACCTGAACTTTCTTTATAGTTAATCCAGAGACTTGTTATCAGTTTCCCCTGTGATTATAAAAACCTTTGTTTGTTCTCAGTAAAGTGGAGCCTTGATTGGGATGCAACTTGGTTTTGAGTTTTCTCTTGCATTTCAAACCCTCTCTTTCAGGTCCTTTATTTCCTCCTAACTGAGGAGAACACCCCGTTTATGAAACTGCAGGCAGTTTCAGACCTCCTCCAGGGTTAATATGCGAGGCTAGCAATCTACTACAGAAAGTTATGGCACACCTTTCTATATCAACTCTCTAAAGGCATGATCCAGGGAAACCCTCTTGGCCATAACTGTGTGGTTCCTTTGGGGGGAACCAAGAGTGTTATGGGATAAAGGGGACTCTTATGTGGTTACACCAGGCTCACTCTGATTTACTTAAGGTTACCTCAGAGTTTGAGATTGCCTTCCATTTTGCCCTTAAGGAGAGAGGTTTAGAAAGGAGAACTTATAACAGGAAATGAGACAAAACAATTCTACCATTCTTCTTAAGATATTCTCAATCATAATGGGCAGATTCCATCAGCTTTCAAGAAATAGTGGCATGTTGAACAGGCTTGTTGGATAACCACATGCCACCAGACAAGTATTGTACCACTTTGTCCCAGCTGTCAATTATAGTTACTCCACATAGCATGCCTAGTTCTCGCCCCAACCCAAGACAACTATGGCTTTTCATGATGATGATAATAAAGCCAAATATGGAGTTCTTATCCAAACACCAGGGAAAAGGAAACACATTTTCCCTAATCCTGACGGAGAGCACTTAACTGAATTGTTTGAACTCCTGAACATTTTTGAGTTTTGCCAACAGGAGCTAGTTAATATGTTCTGTTAACTTCTTTGCAGTACAAGCTGTCTGTACTATGTCCTCTTATATTAAAGAGCAACAGTTATATACTTGTCTGCTTGTGATCTATCCAGAAGGCTCTCAAGAATAGGACACATCCCTGGTTCATCTCACACATAAGATCACACTCTAAATTGCCCAGCATATTAGCAGAAGAAAATGAGAGAATTGATGCCCTGATTATGGCTGTGGACATGGAATTACTATCACAGCACCAGAATATTACACCAACAAATTCACCTTTCCCTCAGAATTTACATAAGCTCTTGCCCGATTTGTCTATGTTGCAATGTAAACATCTTGCAAGGTCCTAATGCAACATGTGCACTTCTTGAAAAATTGGGGCCCCTTGGCAGATCAGGGGTTAACCCTAGAAGTCTACTCTCCAATACAATCTGGCAATGGATGTCACCCATTACCCAGCCTTTGGTAATTTTAAGTATGTGAATGTGGCAGATACATGCTTAGCCTTTATATGCACAGTGGCTGTGGTAGGTGAAAAGGCCTCTCATGCTTTTAAAGCCAAGAAATCAACAATGCTAGTAATGGGACTGCCTTGGGCACTTAAGATTGACAATGGACCTGCTCACTCATACCAGCAATTCAGTAGTTCCTTATCCTCATGGGAGATCCATTGCGACTTTAGGATACCCTATAAACCTCAAGGCAGTTGTAGAAAGAGCAAAGCAATCCTTGAAGGGAGCATTTGTTCATCTCACCTCCCCAGAATCCAAAAGAGATCCACACCTAGAATTGGGGGAGCTCCTGTAACTTGTGAACTTCCTCTCCTTCCATGAGAAAACATTGAGCCCTGCTTACAAACATTGGACATTCTTGACAAGGGACACTCCCATCCCGTTGGTCAGATGGAGGGACCCAAAAACTTCTCAATGGCAGCTGCCCACTCCACTTCTGACAAGGAAGCAAAGTCATTCTTGTGTTTTCCACCAGGATGCAAGCGCACCAGTGTGGATGCCCTCGAGAGATGTTTGTCTGGCCATGACCAGGGGGCGATGAGGGAGCCAGAAGAAGAACAGGATGGTGAGCTGCAATGGACATACTGTTCTTATTAATTTTTCTTCAGTCTTAGAAGGCTGAAGAGTTCTGGGCTTTGACCCCCCTGTCCCCCATTCTTTTGCTGTGGTAGTTAATTACCCAGCCTACCCTGTTCTTTTCTCTTCCAATATTTTGCCTTCAGGGACTAATTCACTACTACACATCAATATCTCCTCCATCACCCCTTGTTTCCACCTCCACAATATGAGCACTTGGGACTTTCATGGCAATCTAACCTATGGTACAATGTTAGGCATGAAACATCACATTTCCATTACTGATTAAAAATCCCTCAAAGATCTCCCAAGCATATCGTGTCCGCCCCTGCCTTGCTGTCCTAGGGTCCTTTAAATGCCCACTTGTGTGGGACTTCCTATCCCTTGGGAGCACTGCCAGCCAGCACTTGGTATAGATTTCACTGGGGACTACCCTATATTGTCATTGAACCTCACACTTGGTGTGTGAAGGTTTACCTTACATGATTCTTCCAATATGACTCCCTACATCAACAGGGATCTCATTAGATTTTGATTTGAACCCATTATGAGCAATTTGGGTTTATGTGGTCCCACTTTACATGCTATAAACTGATTAGAATATGCCATCTATTATCAAATTTATAACCTGTGTACAAATGGATCATTTTACTTATTAAGAGATGCAATCTTAGTTGTCGTCTGTTTTAAATTCCTACCTTTTTAATATCTCTCTGTCATGGATCATCAACATATCTTCTTTCTACAGTGAATCAGAATTTTAAAAGCTTGTAATTATTCTAGCTAACTGTAACTATACCTTCCTGATTTTCTCCACCCCTGGGCCCTCTAACCAGAATTCTATAGTTATCTGAGAATTTAATTCAGCCTTATGATACTTGACAACTTCCCTTCCATATAAAATCATGTTTTTTTTTCTTATAAATGGGTATGTATCAGTTGAACTTACTTAGAATCTTTCATAAGATATTCAAGAAAGCATGCATATAAATTATTGTATCTGATGTCTTTGTTCAAGGCCCCAACACTTTTAGACAGCATTACAATAAAATATGAAAATCTCACACACAAAAATGAAATTTCATAGCTTAACAAAAGGATTTGTGACTTCTCATTAAATTCGCTCTGCATATGGGGGTGGGAAGGGGCTTTCTGTAGTTTGTCAGTGCACTTAGAGAAGTGAAAAAATGACATAAACTACAGTTGTGTGGAATTCTGGTTGATGTAGCTACTAAAGCAAAAGTCATCTACATAGTTTTAAAACAGGTGCAGAATGACAAAATCATTCTGATGTAATCTAGTTATATAAAATTTTCTTTACTATTCAAAAGAGTGATGTTAATGTTTAATTTTTATACTTAAAGAACACCAAAAATATATATTAGCCCTTAAATTTATCAAAATAAAATGCTTTGTTTTTGCTTTTAAAATAGTATAAATATTGATATGCATGCATTTTAATTTCTGTGTTATAAGTTTTATTAATGTCTCACAAAATAAATATTTAAAAATTAGTTTTCAGTTTATATAATTCAGGGTGAAGCTTTAATTATTGAATTATTTTAGTGACTTTGAAGGTACTTTTATCACAATGACGTCATTAAGAGAAATTCTCAAGTTCCTGATTCCAGGCATCCTCTCAAATTAAATTAATTAAGCAAACAACAACAACAACACAGTATTCACAGAAAAAAGATCTACGTGGACCATGGTATTTTTTTGTCAGCTAAAATTGTTGCTATCATAAATTACAAAAATAGTGCAAATTCAAGAATTTCTCTTCTGACTTTGTTTTGTTTTCGGGGACATACCTCTTGGTTTTTGTCAACACAAACTAGAGTAACCTAAGAAAAGGAAACTCTATTAGGAATTGCCTTTATCAGACTGACCTATAGGCATGACTTTGGGGTTTTTCTTGCTTACTAATTGACAGGTGGATGCAGTCCAGTATAGATGATGTGATGCCTAGGTAACTGATAATTTATTCTATAAGAAAATTCAAAAATATTAATCAAGAATTCCTCCTGTCAAAAAGAAATGCAGGGTCAAAGAGTGGAGCAGAGACTGAAGGCAAGGACATCCAGGGACTGCCCCACTTAGGGATCCATTCCATCTGTAGACACCAAACCCAGACACTATTGATGATGCCAAGAGGCACTTACTAAAAGGAGCCCGATATAGCTGTTCCCTGAGAGGCTCTGCCAGAGCCGGATCAATACAGATGAAAATGTATGCAGCCAAACATTGGACTGGACTCAGGGACCCCAGTGGAGTAGTTAGTGCAAGGACTAAAGGAGCTGAAGGGTTTTGCAACCCATAGGAAGAACAACAATATCAACCAACCAGACCTCCCAAAGCTCCCAGTGACTAAACCACCAACCAAAGAGTACACACAGGGGGTACCCATGGATCCAGCTGGAAATGTAGCAGAGGCTTGCCTTATCTGGCATTACAGGGAGGGGATCCCCTTGGTCCTGTGGAGGCTCAATGACCCAGGGTAGGGTAATGCTAGAGCACTGAGGTAGGAGTGGGTAGGTGGGAGGGGGAGCACCCTCATAGAAGCAGGGGGAGGGTATATAAGTTTTGTGGAGGGGAAACTGGAAAGGGGGATAACATTTGAAATGTCAATAAATAAAATAACCAATAAGCTGTGTTATTACCTGGTCTCTACTTCGTTTCCTTCCTTGATAGTCTTGCTTGAGTCCCTGGCCAGAATTCCCTCCATTATGGACAGTAACCTGTAAGCTGAAACCTGCTTTCCTCTCCAATGGTTTTGATCCCTGCTTTATTACAGCAATAGAGTTTCAAACTAATAAATGGAAATTTTTTTTGATTGCTTAGTTCACTGATTTCTAAAATAATGAATCTGAGATATCTACTTTAGTAAAAAGAATGATCATGTAAAGAAAAAGTAAATTATAAAAATAAATCTACTAGCAGCCAGAGGTCATTCATTAGTAAGGAGTATACACTATCATTCAGAGAACCTGAGTTAGCGCCCCACACCTCATAGGAATTAATTTACAACTGCCTGTTACTTTAGCTAGCTCCAGTCATTCAATACTCTTTTCTGACCTCAAAAGTGATATGCATACATGGACATGTGTGAATATGAGGACAATTATACACGCGTGCGCACAGACACACACATACACACACACACACACACAAACTCAAAAGTAGGGGAATTTTAACCAAACAATATGGCCACTCTGGCAAAGGTTCACATCAAATGATTTTTAAGGTCTATGTGATTTGACTGGAATAAACGGAAGCCTTTAATCCCAGGAGACAGAAGCAAGCAGATCTCTGAGTTCAAGGTCAGCCTGACAGTGTGCAAAATTTGGGTAAAGAAAATCTTAGATCTGGGTGTGGTAGACCTTTAATCCCAGCACTCAATAGACAAAGGGATGCAGCTCTTTGAGTGCTGGTTATTCAGTTCTGTTGGGTCAATGAGTAGAAAGGCAGTGCAGAAGAGCTGAATTCAGTTTCATTCAGTTCATGCAAGCAGAGGTAGTTTTAGTCAAAACATAAGAAGAAGCCACAAGCTTGGAACAGATAGCCAGCATTATGTTTGAGGCCAGTTGAGAACAATTCAGTTCGAAGCTGGGAGAAGTCAGTTTAAATCAGTCAGCTTGGACAGGAGTTTTGGCCCGAACAGATCAGTTGAACCAAACAAACCAAGTTCAGAAAGAACTAGAAAGACTTGTATTTTTTTAAGGGAAGGAAGAGTTTATTTCAGCTCCCAGTTCCAGGTTGCAATCTATTACTGTGGGCCAGTCACGGTGGCAGAAGCTTGACACAGCAGTAGACATGGTCCCAAAGTAGACATCAAGGAGTCTCTACACTCAGCTACTTCTGTCCTTTTTATTCAGTTCATAAAACAGTACTGACAGCATTCAGGGTGGGTCTTCCTACCTCAATATACCCTAGTAAGAAAATCTCTCAGAGCTGTGTCAAGGTGAACCTAACCCAGACAGGTCAATATTTGTGCCGCGCCGATCACCCTGGCCAGCAGGGAAGAAAGACTAGCACACCAGTTTCTTCCGGCAACAGTGTACTCAGGAAGGAGTTCGTAGTTACATCATGGTGAAAGGTGTGCCCCCGAATGGTCTGTGAGTGCTGCTTAAATACCCTTCGTAGGACTGCCCATGAGCCCATACCACGTCTTGCGCTATCATTGGCTACAGAGTCATGACAAAAGATCAGACCACTGGCAGGTGCAACCCTCTTGCCAAATAAGGACTTGTTTACTCCTTAGCAGAAGAATGGCAGGTGCCATCTTTAAGGAGCGGCAGCGCTCCACAAATATTGTGATTCCTTTCCCAGGTTGACACCAGATTGCATCAAGTTGACAGCTAAAGCACCTACCCAAGACAGAAAGAAGCACAGCATTTTAAGCCACAGCCTTCACTCCTTCTCCATGTTTCACACTGATGTAAACACAGCACAACTTTAAAGGCCTGAAAACATTTATGAAGGTCTGTTCATCCCAGACAGTGCATAAATGACAGAGACCAAGAATGATTCTACCCAAGTGTGACTTGGGGAATCATTGAGTTTAATTTGGGGTATTTGCAAGAACACAAGGAAGTCATGGGAAGCCACTGCAAAGCAAATGTCTGTCTCCCTGCAACCAGTAAGTTCCCATGCTCCTTACACTTACAGAACTGTACACCTTCCAATACCATGAGCTTCTTCAATAACTGTGACCTTGAAGGCTTCACAGCTGTTTCCACTTGGAAACTGTTCCAGTTGGAATTCATTCTCAGAATCTAAGGGACCAATGCTATCTAAAGACATACATTCCTTACTCACCTTGCATTCACATTTTCTCTCCAACATGACATTTCATTCATGCTAGTGAAAGGACCTGTGCCACCTGAAGGCTTTTCCACATTGTTTATATTCAGTGGGGTTCTTTTCGCCACAATAGTTCTTTCATGATTTTTAAGGCAAAGAGATAAATGAAAGATTAACCATATCTTGTACATTCATAAGGCATTTGCCCAGCATAAATTAACATACTTATCTGAAAGGAAGTGTGATAATCAACACTTACTACATTGGTAACAAACATAAACTTTGACAAGGAAGAATTCCTTCTTTGAAGGACACTGTGACCCCTAATGGCTATGACACACAGTTTATATATAAAAGTTTCCTCCTTGTATTGAGTTCTTGTGTGTGTTTTATGTGGATGGGGATATTTGCTACATTGTTTAAATTCAAAGGGTTTGTTACCAATCTGTTCTTTCACTCTTTGAAGGAAAATGAGGATAATGGAATTAGATACTGTTCATATGGGTTCTCTACATGAACAGACTGGTGTCTCTTAAAGAAACTATGCTAGCTGAAGTATTTGCCACACTGAATGCACTGGTACAGTTTCTCCCCAGTATGCCTTCTTTCATTTAATCGATGGTAAGAGTGGTGTGTGAAGGTTTTACCACAGTCCTTACATTTGTAGGGTTTCTCTCCAATGAGGCTTCTTTTGTGAAATTGAAGGTAATTATATCTTGAAAAGGCATTGCCATAGTGCTTACACTCATAGGGTTTTTCTCCAGTGTGTGTTCTCTCATGCATTCAAATCGAGTACTGAAACCTAAATGCTTTACAGCAGAGCTTACACTCATAGGATTTTTCTCCAGAGTTCTTTCATGCACTTGAAGTAAAGAGGGATAAATGAAGGACTTAACATACTCTTTACATTCATGTAATATTTCTCCACCATGAGCTATTTTATGTCTATGATAGGAAGCCTGACACCTGAAGGCTTTCCCACATTATTGGCATTCATAGGGTTTTCCTCCAGTATGAAACTTTTCATGTAACTTCAGAGAAGTAAGCCACCTAAAAGCTTTCCCACATTCTTTAAATTCATAGGGTTTTTCTCCAGTATGAATTCTTTTATGTAACTTAAGGGTCCTGTGACTTCTGAAAATTTTCCCACGTTGTTTACATTCATAGGGTCTTTCCTCAGTATGAATTCTTTCATGCAACTGAAGGACGCTGTGATACGTGAAGGCTCTCCCACACTTACACTCATAGGGTTTTTCTCCAGTATGGATTTATTCATGTAAGTGAAGGGCACTAAGACCTATAAAAGCTTTCCCACAGTCTTTACACTCGTAGGGCTTTTTTCCACTATGAATTCTTTCATGTAACTGAATGGCACTGGGATACCTAAAGGCTTTACCACACTCTTGACACACATAGAGTTTTTTTCCAGTATGAATTTTTTCTTCTTTTAGAAGGGAACTGGAAGTTTTCTCACACAGATTACTTTCACAATCATTTTCCTTAGTCTAGCTTCCTCTGACTAAGGAAGTCATAGTTGTGATGTCCATTGTAAGCTAGGTGGTACAGACCAAAGGAATTTAAACATATCTCTCACACAGAGGATTCACTCGAAGTCTTAGTTTCATTGTATCCTTCAATACTTGTGTGAAAATTAGAATCAGGTGGCTTTTCTTTGTATTCCTCATGTTCATACTTAGATTTATTTCAGGATCTTCACAATGGTCTTCAATTGTCTCATCTTCCCATTCATATTCTGTGGCAGTGAAGTTCCTGAAGGTCTCCAGCATCACATCTCCATCGAGAGTCTTCTGAGAAGGATCTAGCAAATCCAGCTCATCCTGGGTGAAGATCTCTTCAAAGCTCACCAAACCCTCATCAGAACTGGAGAGTCCAACAATGGCTGTCTCCATGATGAAGAGGTTCCGTCCACAAGGTTGGAAGGAGCTTTCATCCGGTCCTAAGGGCTTAGAAGATACTGAGACAGCTTCTTCAGTGGTCTTCAGTCCACACTTGAAGGCCCAAGAAGCTGACTCCAATGTTAGGGAAGGATGGCAGCAGCAGAGGCAATGAGTCAAATGCACTCACCTGCAAGAAGTGAAGACAAGCAGGGAAGAAACACTGCTCCTTATTTGGATTTCTCAAAGTGCCACCTACTCTATGACAAAGACAGGATCTTATCACCTCACTTAATCCTCCCTGAAATTTCCTGGCAGACCTTTGATGAAGTAGCACAATCTTTTCTAGAACTGCTTCGGGAATACCATTCGAAAGAAACCCTTGGACAAAGACTCAGAAAATTTCACAAAATTAACTCACACTTAATGCTAGACATACAAAGACCACAATGTCTAGACCACAGCACAGAGAACACAGCAGGCATAAGTGCAACAGCAAAAGCACAAATGGGCTGCCAGCATTGGATGGTGTTGTCATTTTTTTCTGTCTTAATAACCCATTTATTTTACTTTGTACTGCCTTTTTACACATGGATATAGGACCTTCTGTTTGGGTAACCTTTACCTACCAGGAACAGCATTTGTGACAAATACCTATTTCCTTCCTCAAGTAGCCATCAATTCTCCAAAGCCTCACACCTTGGATGAGCGGTGGCAAGCTCCTTTGCTGGAGTACTGAATAAACTCCAGGACAGATGTGTCACAGACCACCTGAGACATTGTAACATCATATGACTATTTATCTTTGAAATAACAATAATTTCATAGTATGTTAAGATAGACTGATATGCGTTTACTTAACTATTGGCTAAGAACAATAATATCTGATTGATAGCTCAGGAAGACAAAGCTTTATATTTTACCTACGGAGAAAACAATCAGAAGCAAAAGATTGAATAATACAAAGTAGAATAGAAAAAAAACAGCTAAAATAAAAACATTGATGTTACCAAAAGCTTTTTCCTTAACTGTTATATTGACAAAGACTGTTGTTAAATTTAAATGTTAAATTTAAAAATGTTAAAGTTGTTAAAATGTACAGCTTTCAAGGGCTGGAGAAATGGCTCAGATGTTAAGAGTACTATATGCTTTTTCAGAGGAACACAGTTCAATTACCATCATTGACTTGGTAGCTCAAATACAGTCTGGGATTACAGTCTCAAGGGATATGAGACAGTATCCCATGACCTTCAAAGGCACCAGGTAACCAAGGGGTACACCTGCAAACAGATAAAACATACATAGGAAGAATAACAGTAATCAAATTCTCTAACATTTATTGTTTACTACTTAATTACTTTAGAATGCAGCAGAATTCCAGCTTTCATAGTTTATACTTGCCTTCAGTCCAGGTTATCTTACCATAACAACAGCATGCCTTTAGAAATACTTCACTTTGTAGATAAATAAATAAATATTGAGGAGCTTGTTAGTGATTGTACACATTTATAATTTTGAGTCTTCCAGATGAGCACTTAAAAAAATGAGCCATTACTATTTTAATATACACTTACATTCATATGTTAATATTTTGTAATCAGTTGCTTTCACATTCATTTGCAGAGAAGATCCTGAGGGCAGAATTGACAATGCTGTCCATAAAGCATCAAGGAGTCCCTATCCCTTATGGACAACTTCCGAGACCATAAGTGAATTTGGAAAATTGCAGAGAGTTATTTTACAATTTCTATATTTACCCATACACAAATTCTTCTGCTAAAGTTTAATTTATATGTAGTAGAATAAGAGATTAGCAGCACTTTTGAATAGTAAAAGAGAAATGTTATAAAGAAGCACTGCACTTTGTTAAAAGTTTGTTATTATGATCTTTCTTAATGTGTTATTGTTTATACCTTTGCTAAGTAAACTAAATTTCACTTGAACATAAGCACTGTGATTCACTTGGGTTTATCTAATAGTTGAAATGGGTATTAGTTGACCAATAAATGGGTAAGATAAAGTGTTTAGTATTGAGGTGCTGGATAAAGAGACAATTCAGTCATGTTTTAGGGTGGTGAGCAGAATAGCAAAGGATTACATCCTGCTAATTGGCCTAGCCAGCTATGTACTTGTATGCACTATTCCTGATTTTTTTCTTTATTTTTTTGAGACTCTAATTGAAAACAGCTAATTGAAACCTCAGAAAACTTCAAATAATAAGGGATTTTGAACTTCTAAACTTATGATCACATAAGTTGGAAGGATGCTATACTCTACTCTACCATCTACCCACCATAAATTTATGGATTGAAGGCAAAATTCAAATACGCTATAAGATAAATAAATAAATAAAATAGCATTTCTTGTCTTCAATTGCATGTAAAGTTTAAAAACTATAAGTACCTGTAGCTCTGCATTTGTGAATGTTTGTGTATATGTGTGTGTGTGTGTGAGAGAGAGAGAGAGCACTTGATAAAGTGCTAAACAAGTGTAATGTCATCTAGTTTTACCTATTATATCAAAGTAACAATGCAATTTAAATATTTTAATAAAAAGTTCAAACATTGATGCTTTATAAATAATACATGTATATGAATTCTTTGAGAATTTTATCTAATATGTCTTGATAATATTGACTCATTCATATCTCCTATTCTTCTTTCCACCCCACCTTCGGAGATGATCCCTGAGCCTAAAGAAGAGAGACTATTTTGTAAATGTAGAAATTGGGGGTAAGCATCTGGAGGCTATTTGACCTCTAGTGTTTGAACAGACTTAGGTGTCTATAGTGCTCTCCATCAACTGAAAATGAAAGCATCATTTGTGAGGGGTGAGAGCTATACTTAACTGTGTACTTAATCTTTTACAATTTTTTACAATGACAATTTAATGTAGTTAGGACACAATTAAAACTATGGGGGTTTAAGAAATTTTAATCTAATTCCTTTTAGATTTGTTTTATACATAGGTCAATATATAGGCATGCATGTTTGTGTGTGTGTGTATGTGTGTATTATACAAATACTTTATGTATGTATGTGAGAGAGAGAGCAAGAGAAAGAGACAGAGAGAGAAAGACAGAGACAGGGATAAAGACAGAGAGAGAGCAAGGGAAAGCCTGGTAAAGTTCTAAACCATGTAACCTAATTGTGTATATTATATTGAAGTAAAAACATGACTTAAATATTTTGATAAAATTCAAGCATTATTGAAAGTTTAGAACTATTCTTATCTGTATATTCCAGCCTCAGAAATAGCATAGATTCTTCTAGTTCTGCTTGATTAGTTTCCGTTTCGGTTGAGGCATCGTTCACCTCCATAGCTGCTAGCAATATGCTTAAACTTAAATGCAGTTTCTGATGTGTGGTGAGATTCAAATGTAGTAAAGTCCTAGATAATAGTAAATAATGAATACACCTGTTATATTGGAAGTATGCTATTAGTATCTTTTCATTGATACATTCTTTTAGAATACATTCCTTGGAAATGATTTTAAATTGGTGAAATGAAAGTTTCTTGATGTGATTGACTTATTTTATCTGCTTTCAAACAGTGAAGCTAAGTGCAGTTGTATCTATGAGGACTGCTAGGGCAGTGAGGTGGGAGTAGGTGGGTGGGTTGGGGACCACACTCATAGAAGTAGGTTAAGGGGGAATGGAATAGGGGTTTTTCTGAGGGTAAACCAGGAAAGGGGATAACATTTGAAATGTAAATAAATAAAATAAATTGGGAAAAAAATAGTTTGGCTTGCTTAGTACCTGGTTACTGGAATCAGGGCAAGATGGCTGCTTAGGGCTATCCTACCAGTGTAGGGTGGGCAAAACTGCTGAGGCTATCCCCTAGATGGATTTAGTGTGTATGTACATGTGTGTGTTTGTATGTGTCTTAGTCAGTGTACTGGCTGGTTTTGTGGGTCAACTTGACACAGGCTGGAGTTATCACAGAGAAGGAAGCTTCAGTTGGAGAAGTGCCTCCATGAGACCCAGCTGTGAGGTATTTTCTCAACTAGTGATCAAGGGGGTAGGGCCCCTTATAGGTGGTGCCATCCCTGGGCTGAAAGTCTTGGGTTCTACAAGAGAGTAGGCTGAGCAAGCCAGGGGAAGCAAGCCAGTAAAGAACATCTCTCCATGGCCTCTGCATCAACTCCTGCTTCCTAACCTGCTTGAGTTCCAGTCCTGGCTTGCTCTGGTGATCAAGAGCAATGTGAAAGTAAGCTGAATAAACCCTTTCCTCCCCAACTTGCTTCTTGGTTTCTATTTCTGCACAAATATCAGGACCAAGAGAGCTCCTACAGCTGATAAACAACTTCAGCAAAGTGGCTAGATATAAAATTAACTCAAACAAATCAGTAGCCTTCCTCTACTCAAATGATTAAAGGGTGAGAAAGAATTTAGAGAAATTACATCATTCACAATACTCACAAATAATATGAAATATCTTGGTGTGACTCTATCCAAGCAAGTGAAGGATCTGTATGGCAAGAACTTCAAGTCTCTGAGGAAAGAAATTAAAGACCTCAGAAGATGGGAAGATTTCCCATGCTCATGGATTGGCAAGATTAACATAGTAAAAATGGTCATACTACCAAAAGAAATCTACAGATCCAATGCAATCCCCAACAAAATTCCAACTCAATTCTTCATAGACTTTGAAAGAGCAATTCTCAAATTCATTTAGAATAACAAAAACAAAACAAAACAGAAAACAAACAAACAAAAAAAACCAAACAACAACAAAACAAGGATAGCAAAAACTATTCTCAACAATGAAAATAAAGTAAAAAAAAAAGCTTCTGATGGAATCACCATCCCTGACCTTAAGCTACATTATAGAACGATAGTGAACAAAACAAAGCAAAACAAAAAAACCTGCATGGTATTGTTACAGAATCAGGCAAGTAGATCATTGGAATAGAATTGAAGACCCAGAAATGAACCCACACACCTATGGTCATTTGATTTTTGATAAAGTATCTAAAACCATCAGGTGGAAAAAAAGACAGCATTTTCCACAAATGGTACTGGTTCAACTAGAGGTCTGCATGTAGAAGAATGCACATTGATTCATACCTGTCGCCTTGCACAAAGCTCAAGTTCAAATGGATCAAGAACCTCCACATAAATCAAGATATACTGAAACTAATAGAAGAGAAATTAGGGATGATCCTTAAATGGTTGGGCACAGGGAAAAACATCCTGAACAGAACACCAATGGCTTATGTTTTAAGAGCAACAATTGACAAATGGGACCTCAGAAAATTGTAAAGCTTCTGTAAAGCAAGGGACATTTCTCATAAATCAAAATGACAACCCACAGATTGGGAAAAGATATTTACCAACCCTATTTACATCCAATAGAGGGTTAATATCCAATATATACAAAGGACTTAAGAATGCAGACTCCAGAGAACCAAATAACCCTAATAAAAAGTGAAGAGAGCTAAACAGAGAATTCTCAAACAAGTAATCTTGAATGGCTGATAAACGCTTAAAGAAATATTCATCATCCTTACTCATCAGGGAAATGCAAATCAAAGCAATCCTGAGATTCCACCTCACACAAATCAGAATGGCCAAGATCAAAATAGCAGGATACAGCAAATGCTGGAAAGGATGTGGAGAAAGAAGACTCCTTCATTGTTGGTAGGATTTTAAGCTGCTACAACCCTTCTGGAAATCAAGCTGGTGGTTCTTCAGAAAATTGGACATAGTTCTACCAGAGGATCCAGCTATACCAGTCCTGGGCATATACCCAAAAGATACTCTAACATATAACAAGGACACATGCCCCACTGTGTACATAACAGCCTTATTTATAATAGCCAGAAGCTGGATATATCCCTGATGTTCCTTAATAGAAGAACTGATACAGAAAATGTGTACATGTACACAATGAAGTACTACACAGTGATAAAAAACAATGACTTCCTGAAATTCTTAGGCAAATGGATGGAACTAGAAAATATCATCCTGAGTGAGGTAACCTAGACACAAAAGAACACACATGGTATATACTCACTAATATGTGGATACTAACCCAAAAGCTCACAATGCGTATGATACAACCTACAGAATCATATGGAGCATAGAAAGAAAGATGATCAGGGAGTAGATGCTTCAGTCCTGTATTAAGGGGGGAGATGGAAGGAGAGGGAGACAAAGGACGGAGAATGGAGGAGGAGGAAGTAAAGGTGGCAGTATCAGAATCTGGAGAAGATGTGAGAAAGTTAAAGAGGGTCTGGAAATCGAATAAAAATAGGTAGCAGGGTGGATGAGGAACTGGGGATAGCCACCGGAGAGTCTCAGATACCAGAGAAATATGAAGGCTCCCAGGACCCAATGGGATTGACTTTAGCCATAGTGCCCAGAGAAGGGGGAGCTACACCCTGTGGAGACCACCTCCAGTAGATAGGCACGGCCCCTGGTCAAGGAATGGAGCCACCCACCCATCTCAAAGGTTTTGTTTGTTTGTTTGTTTTTGTTTTTTAAATTCAGAAATGTTCCTATCCAAAGGAAGAACAGGGGCAAAAGTGGAACAGAGACTGAAGGAAGGGCCAACAGGGGAACAGCCCCACCTGAGGCTACATATTGTTTCCAGACACAAAACCCAACACTGTTGCAGTGGTCAAGAAGTGCTTGCGGTCTGGAACCAAGTGTGGCAGTTCTTGGGAAGGTCTGACCAGCAGCCTGTGCTTGGAGCCAACCATCAGGCTGAACTCAGGGAACCTGGTAGGACAGCTGGCAGAAAAACTGGAGGAGCAGAGGGGGATTACAACCCCATTGGAATAACAACATAGGCTGGCTTGACCACCCAGTTCTCCCTGAGACTAGACCTCCAACCAAAGAGTATACCTAAATGGAACTTTGACTCCAGATACATATGTAGCAGAGGATGGCCTTGCCTGACAGCAATGAGAGGAGAGGCCCTTGGACCCAGGGAGCTTTGATGTTCCAGAATAGGGGTATGGTGGAACAGTGTGGTGGGAAAGTGGGTATGGGTGGGGGAGTACTCTCACACAGGTAAAAGGGAGGAGGGAGGTAGATGTGGCATGCGGGGGTGGTCGAGGGGTAACAGGGAAGTAGGATATCATGGGATGGGGGTTTGGTGGAGGGAGCAATCAGGAAGTGGGATATCATTTCAGATGTAAACGAATGGAATGATTAATAAAATTTATTTAAAAAGTTATAAAGCATATATATATATACTCTCATATATGCATAAGTGTACATATATATAACATATATATTATTTGTATTAAATATTTTATTATTCTGAAAAATCAACTAAGCCAGTAATTCTGATGTTCATATAATTCTTAAGTGTATATTATTTCCAACAATGTTACCTTTAGGTAAATAATTTACAAATAATATTGGTAAACCATTTATTTTTCTTTTTGTCTCATGGAACAAATGGAGGTCTGTTGAGGAAGGGGCACCGTCTTGGACGCAAGGGCGAGGAGGAGTGGGATGAGGAGCTATGGAAAGGAGGACCAGATATAAATAAATAATATAGTAAAAAATTAATTATGCATGCAAGTGTATCTGTGTGAAGATATATGTATTTACATTCAGGTACCCAAAGAAGCTAGAGAGAGAATCCATATTCCCTGGACCCAGAGTTCCAAGTACTTGTGAGCTATGCGATGTGGATGCTGGAAAACAAACTTATGTCCCAAGGAAGAGCATCAAGTTCTCTTAATGGCTGAGCCATTTCTCCATTCCTTCCAGGAGATGTGTTATCCTTCTCTATAGTATCTTTCTCTATCTCTTACCTTTCTGGAATATTGTTCAAATACTGTCAATGGGAATAATTTTTAAGGCCTTATATGTGGCTTGTGAACTCACCAAACATTGATTATATAGACTTCTTTTTACATTATTTATAACTTGTTATTATAAGTTAATAGGTGAAAAATCTTTAAATTTCAGAGAAAATGTTTATTTTACACAGAAAACAAGAATTCTCAAAGAATTTTACCCACTTATGTAGATTTCTTTGCCACATGACATGCATACCTACATATGTAATAAAATATGCCACAAAATTAGCACATTGTTCACTAAAAATTAATTTCTGTGGTAAAAATTACCACAGGAAGCAAAAGGCTTATAGAAAAACAACTGAATGTTCAAAGTAGCTGTTATTTGTAGAGAATAAAGTTTAGAGATGGGCGGTCACTGTTTAACTGAGACAACATAATCATACAAAATATTCATAACTATAATATATAATAGATACATTTTCTAATACAGAGTCAATCTCAGATGTTAAGTAAAAATTAATTCAAAATTCAGTTCTAAAACCACAATATCCCTTTTATATTAAATTTTTGTTTTAGAAAAATAAGGTCTTTTATACTTGTTCTACACTACTGTCTTCAAAGTCAATGAACTTTGTGGAAGTAAAATCAAGGCATTTGGGTAACTGATGACTCTGGCACTAAAATCTCCTTTATCCCAGGACTTATCTTCTGTTCCAGCATCATCTTTACCAAAACATCTCCTATTTTATACACAAAATTTGCTAATATGTTTGTCTACTTGCTTCTTCTCTACTGTTGTGATGAAAGGTCCGGGTCTCTATACACGGTAGATAGCACTTTGCCAATGAGGTATACTACTATCTCTGTTACAATCTGTAAGTCCAAAGGAAAAATTGTACTAGCTTCTATACCGTAGTCCCACTTTTCTGACATAGCTACTTACTTTATTTCTCTATTTGTTTAGTTAAATTCCATATGATATTTTAACTTCTTCAGCTTCCAGTTGTTAGGTACTTGTGGTAGGTGAACAAAAATATCTCTTATACTTCCGTAAGGACCAACTTGAGTAATAAAAAAAATAGAAAATGTACAGTCTGAGGAAGAAAGGAAAACCAAGAAGTAGAATTAAACTAAGCCCTCTCTTCAAGTAGATAATCAGATTAAAGAAAAGCCTAATGTTAAATGTAATAAAGAGAGTGGTGACCTTAGGAAACAACTCCACCCAGCCTACATTCAAAACTGGGAAAGGGAATTAAACAAAAAGTTTACACACCTTTAATCTCAGCACTCAGGATAATAAGACAGGATGATTTCAAGGCCACCTTTGTCTACAAAAGGTAGCCAGGCTTACACAATACAGGAATCCATCAAAATCAGAAAGCTGATGAAGGAATAATTTAACTATGGGGCCATGCTCCAGCCTCAGCATGCAGCAGAACTTGACAGCTTCAGCCTTGTAGATCTGTCTTTAGAGTAAAGGATAGAAGAAAGCGGTTATGAAATCTCTCCATGAGTAAGGAAAGCCGCTGAGGCTAGGCATGTGTCAGAGCGTCCCTGCATAGATACCTAGGATTTCCATTCTGGGAAGCTGTAGAAAATGAAGCTTGTGTTGCCATAAAGACCTCAAAATGTTGGAGATGCCATAGCCCTGGGATAACAGCCAAGGAAAACTGCTAACAGGGAGAGGAACCAGCCCAAGAGACCGAAGTGTGTTGCAGGCAACAAGGATTAAAGGAGTCAGTGATCTGAAGAG
Organism: Mastomys coucha; assembly: GCF_008632895.1. Taxonomy (NCBI): domain Eukaryota; kingdom Metazoa; phylum Chordata; class Mammalia; order Rodentia; family Muridae; genus Mastomys; species Mastomys coucha. The sequence goes on from NW_022196909.1 coordinate 22,719,770, forward strand.
TGTTTTTACATCGGACATGGAGATGCAGCGTTTGGAGTTTTGCCTGGCTGTTTTTTTCAAAGTGTTTGCTCATTATGCTCCCTGCTGGAATTCTTATGTACATCCTGTGTCATTATATAAGTATGTGATCAACTTTTTAATTTTTATTTCACAGGGGGTTATTCTAAAGAAGTTGCATGAGTCTCAGAAGAGACTTTGGATTTTTTAAGCAAAGGAGTAGTGCTGTTAGTAGGTGTGACTCTGTTGGACTCCTGTGTCACTAGGAGCAGGCTTTGAGGTCTCAGATGCTCAAGCCAGGACTATTGTGACTTTCTCTTACTGCTGCCTGCAGTTCCAGATATTGGTCTCTCAGTTTCTTCTTCAGCACCACGTCTACCTGCTTGCTGCCACTGTTCTTGCCATGACAATAATGGATTAAACCTCTAAAACTGTAAGTCAGCATCAATAAACATTTCTTATTTTTAAAAAAAGAAATATAAAATTACATTATCTGAAATGGTGTTTGGAAATTCTGTACTTGGATACTGAAATGGTCTGAATAAATTTTATACTCATGTGTTTGAAAACTTGACCTCTAGTCAGTGACACTCTTAAGGGATGTGTCCTTGTTAGAATTGATGTGGACTTGAAGAAAATATGTCACAGTGAGAGTGGGCTTTGTGGTCCTAGCCAGTCTTCTCCTAACTGGTGGTGGTATTCTTGGCTCCTTATCCAACATCATGTGTGCTTGCATGCAGCCATGCTTCCTGCCATGATGCTAATGGACTCAACCTCTGAACCCTATGAGTCAGTCTCAAGTAAATATTGTGCTTTATAGAACTGGCTTGGTCATTCTGCCTCCTCTCAGCAATGCAAACCCTAACTAAGATAGGCAATAACAGAAAATGCATTTCATTTCACAGACTCAAATAGTATAGCCCTGACAATAATCTCAACAATGGAAACACTAAGAACATAATAACAGGAAATGCATTTCCATTTCACAACCTCAAGGGCATCCTACGAAGGTAGACAGTTGGGTGATGGCATAAAATAATGTTTCACAAAATTCCTTTCCTGCTTTTTAATATATTCTGAAGGCTCCATATTTATTTATTTCCCTTTCCTAGAACTTGAAAAAAGTATTATTTATTTCCTCCATGATTTTCTTCTTTTCTGTAGCTCTTTGTTTTTGGAATATAGTCTGTTTCTTTCACTTAGTTAAGGTATTTTGTTTTTCTATGTCTGTATGACTTGATAAGTTTTAATATTTTGTTTTCTGAATGGACATTTTTGTTTTGTATTACAACCAACCAGCTGTTGGACCAAGGGCTTAAGGTCAAATTTGAGATTCAACAGAATCAGTGAACTCCAGGCAACTATTGACCCTTTATGTGGCTTATCTGAAGTTTTTATTTCAAAATAATTCCAAATAAGGTTCAAAGCAGCTTCAGAGAGGCAATGATAAACTTTTACCAGATGTACTGAGGATGCAAAAAATCTCACAGCCAAGGAAGAGAACCTTGCATAATGTCTTTGATTGAGCTAAGCTAAAAGAAGCTAAAAGAAGAAAACACAGTACCTGCATGCCATGTATGAGCAGATAGAAGTATTCCTTCCAGAGGAATAAAGAAAGGTTTAAGGTAACAGACTTTATGCAACAGTAAAACATAAGAAAGTCTATATTATATTCAAGATACAGACAGTAATTTATCTCAGTTCTTGATGCAGATAAGCTAAGATTCAAAACATGTTTTCTTGAATATTTTCTCAGTGAACCAAAGGAGTCTGTAAGATAATGTAGGCATATTAAAAATAATGTAGAATAGAAAGTTTATCTTGAGGGTCAAGGAGGTTACTTACAATGGAGAGGACATTAATCCAAGTACATCAAATTTTTTGTACTCATATTAATATAAAAATAGCAATTGTATTTTGGCCAGGATAACATGAGAGGACTCAGCCAGAGCTCCATATACTCGGACCAGGAATAAGTAGTTACTGACACTCTGATATTCTTTACTGAGTTTTTCACACAGTTAACGGCTTACTGGTGTATCACAAAATTCACAAATGATTTCTAGAATCTCAATAACCATATCTCTGATTGGATGGTTGCCTTTCTTTTACTGCATTTTAAGTCAGGGAAGAAAATTAATTGTATTTGTTCTCATCAAGTTATTCTTTTTTTTTTGTTTTGTTTTGTTTTTTGTTTGTTTTTTTTTTGTTTTTTTTT
>NW_022196909.1:22722122-22725298 GCF_008632895.1 Mastomys coucha
ACTCAGAAATCCGCTTGCCTCTGCCTCCCAAGTGCTGGGATTAAAGGCGTGCACCACCACCGCCCGGCTGATCAAGTTATTCTTAAGGTTTGTGACTGGTATAGGTATTCAACCTCTGCTTGGGCACATAGAATGTTTCCTTGCTAAAATGTTACCTTGTATATTTTTAGAGACTGCCAAGGTAATTGCCATTAAAGTCCTTCCATGGAAGGATACAAATATGAGTTCAATGGTCAAAACTATTGTAGAAAAAAGCAAGGCATAGAAATGTAAATTTGCTATTCCATCCAGATTTAAAAAAGTGTGGACAAGCAAGGAATAGTCCTATTTTTGCCTACTGCAGATCTCTCAAATTGTGAAACTAAAATTTAGTTGTATGTTCGCACAACAGTATGGATCCAATTGTATAACCAAGAATACAGTTTCTTGGAAGCAATTTACCTTATTTTCTTATAAGGCAAATTTTCACAATTTAATTTTCATTAATGCAGATATGTCGTTACTGGAGAACCTACCAAACTCTTGCCATTCTTCCAGTTTCAAATAGTCATCTCTTAAGTCAAGCCTCCAAGTACAGTACAATATTCAATACTAATTGTCTTGTCCCTGATTTTATGGATGCAAGGAATTAGGGTTATAAACTGTATTCTATTATTCTTTGTTTTAAAATCTCTGTCTTTTCTTTAATTTTATGTTTTATCAGCTTAGTCTTAATATATTGACCAAAATAAAGATGTTTACATATATTCACTAGAATTTAATTTTCCACTTATTCACGTATTTATTTTTGCTATTTTTCTCTTAAGTGATCTTGTCTAATGAAAAGCTTTACTTCCATGGCTTCAATGTAATTTCTAGCCAGAATTAAAAATTTCTAATATTTGTGAGCACATGAAATATTTTGTACTAATGTACAAAAATGCTCTGTGCAAGTGCCTTGCAGTTTCATATATTGTGTTTTGGTTACATTCTCCTCTTCCACAACCGTTCCCAGATCTACTTCATTTCTTACCTGACCAGGTCTGCTTTCTCTTTTCTTTTCAACACCTATCAACCCCAACTTGAGCTGTTTCTATGTTCATAGATGTGTAGTCTTCAACAGTAACATGGTTGACTTATCAGGGGCAACCCTCTTAAGTAAAAATGACATCCTCTCCTAGGAGATATAAATTGTCAATAGTTTCTTAGCTAAGACTGGGATATATGCCCAATTTCTCCCTCCATGATGGTATTTGTTATGGATTGAGCTTGGATAAGCCTTATTCATACTGTAACAACGTCTATTTGTTCATAGAAGAAACATTTTCCTTGCTGTGTTCAGATATCACTGCTTCTTTGTAGTCTTCTTCTACTTCTAGGTTTTGCAGTCTTCTGCTCCCTCTCCCACAATGATCTTGAGTCTCCTTAGGACATGCTATAGACATCTCATGTGGAGCTTCCATTCTGCAGTCTGTTATTTTCTACACTATAATACATTATGAGTCTCTGAATTAATCATGAATACTGAATTTAGGAACAGTGCTTCCTAACCTTCCTAATGTTGTGGCCCTTTAATACATTTCCTGTGTTGTCATGATCCACAACCATAAATTTTTTTAGCTACTTTATAACTATACTTTTGATACTGTTATGAATTGTAATGTAAGTGTCTAATATGCAGGATATCTGGTATACAATCTCTGAAAGAGTTATGAGCCCCAGATTGAGAACCTCTCACATAGAAGCATCTTTAATGAGTTTTTAAAACATGCAAAAATTCAGGGGTATAAAAATAAATCATTAGATGTTAATTGAATACTACGTCTATTTAGAAAAATAATGTGAAAGTAGTTCTAGTACAGGATATAGGAGCCATTTAACCTAAAGTTTTTTGGCCCAAGCATTGGAGACAGACATGAGTTTCATATGGTGGAGCAGGACATAATCTCAGTCATAAAATAATTGCATAAGGCACTATTTTAAGACTGGCGATGTCTTAAAATTTTCATGTTCACTGCAAAATAGTAGCTTTTCTGATGAAGCCTGAGAGCTAGTCTATGAGGGAAAGAATTTAGAAATCTGTTTGATACCTTATATATGTCACAGAACAGTAGTATTAGATTTTATCCTGGGGCTTACGACTTCCTCAGTCAATTGGTTCATGATGAGTTTTACAATATCAAGCTGGTGTTGAGTTTATTTCTATAGAGTTTCCTTTAATCCAAACAGAAACTAGTTGGTTACTACATAGTAGCAATGCCATTATTGTATATATTGATATATTTTACCAGACCAGTTGTTAGCTTAGCTCTGAACTAAGTATTAATGTTTGTGCCTTTCCCCATACAACATTAGACATAATATCTTAATATAGGAAGATAAGCCTAAATGTACAAGATAGCATTTATAGTATACATAGTTTTACTGAATAAAATGATAGTGGATATAACATGATCTGTTGAATTTGAATGAAAAAAATCTAATTTGAAGAAAGAAATCTATCTTGAAAAATAGTATTGAAGTAGACTTTAGCAATTTTGAGTCTGGTTAAGGTTCATGTGTATTCTACTATTATTATATATTTTAATTAAATAATGATCAAGGTATATTTCTACCTTCAAATTTTACATATATGCTTATATTTTTTCAAACTCTGTCAAAAGAAAAAATGAAGAAGCTTCTTAGTACTTATGACATAAATATTTTAATTATAACATATCCTATGAATAAACTCATTCTATGAATAAACTCATAATGGAAAATTTCTATAAATTTAAAGGTTGTAGGGTAGCATAATTTTAGTTCAAAATAACTATAGTGTTGTGCATGGGGTTAAGCAGACTTATATGTAAAATAATTATGTTTAATACTATATACTCTGAGTTGAACATAGCAATTTCCAAACATTTTCTACAGTGTTTATTTAGCAAATCAAAGATTATGTTTCCTAATATTATAGCATTAGAATTTTTTTGCATGAGTTATTCTTGGTATGCAATCTTCCTCCTTACCATCCCCCTGCAGATACATTGCAGATGATATTGAATGCTATCTTCCAAAACCTTCAAATTATACCTTACTTGTGGAAGAAAGCATACAAAATTTCAAATTTTTATTTAAATATTTTTCTTTTTTCTTTTTATTTCTTTATTTATATGCGAATTTCTCCATTCCCAGTTTCCCCTCCAAAAAACAAA
>NW_022196909.1:22728572-22763030 GCF_008632895.1 Mastomys coucha
TGGGGCCTGTTCCTCCAAGGTAGCTATTCTGATCTCAGAAACTCACCCAAGAGAGAGTGGCGGATCCCTGCCGGGTCTCTGGCTTAATCTAAATATTTTTTCAATTATTTGTAATACATTTATATATTTCTCACTGAAACATTCTGAAACAATACACACACCATTTAAAAATTACGTTTTCAAACTCTGTTTTGTTTTGAAACTCTGTTTAAATTATTGCATGCAAGCAAGAGTTCAACAATAAATCATATCCATAGATCAAAAACATCATTAAGTATTTTATATCATAAAAACTTCCAAAGTATTTTATTCTGCTTTATTAATGCTTTTATAAATGGTAGAGGTTTATTTTAGCATGCACTTCATAATAATTTTCCCATTCAAAGGAATAAAAAGACAATTTAATAACAGCTTGAGGTTTAATTACTGCTTTTTAGGAATGATTTACTGAAATTAATTGGAAGCACCATTTATTTATCCCAGGAAGAGACAATTAATACTTTGTATTTTTTCTGGCTTTGAGTTAAAGCTATTTCAAGTCAATAGAAATTTTTAAATTAAATTGGGTAAGAAATTATGTTTGTGATTGAAGTTGGCCTATGTAGAATATATTTATATATATATTTTAATAGAGCAAACCTATTAAATTATCCCACCTTGCCACTTAATGTGATTCTTAAAATGCCAGATGTATATTAAGTGAAAAAGACTGAATTCAGAAAGACAGCTTCTGCCAGTGAAAAAGGTAGACCTGGAAATGGTATAATAATTATCAAAATATGAGATATACAGGAGCAATGGAGGTAAGGAGGATAGATTTCATCAAAATATTTAGTATTTGTCCATAGAAGGATCATAATTTGTCAGCTAACATATATATATATATATATAATTGTTTCCATTCAGAACCTGATAACTTTAACGGTCATATTATTAAGGAATAAGTTTACAAGAGTTAAAATTTATTACTGTTCGATGCAAAAACATATAAAATATGATCAATATATGTAGCCTTATACTTACTTGGAATAATGAAGACTTTGAAAATTTCCAGTGTAACAGAATATTCTGTCCTATCTATTATATACTTTTTGTTTCTGAGTATGAACCTTTGTCATTTGGTAGTTATTTTTCTCTTTCTCTAAAACTTTCCATTTTGAAAATCTCATAAAAATTGTAAAAGGTAAAAGTTCTGTCTTACATTTTAATTTGGCTTAAATTAAATATTCATCTTTATTATCTAATAATAGATGTTAATCATATTATTTGATATATCTTTTATTTGTGATAATGTTAAACTGTAAGCATGTATCTCAATGGGTTTACTAGTTGATGAATGGGTAGTTTAAATTTTCTGGTGGTAACAAAGTTATTTTAAGCAGAGTAGTTTTTAATGAATATATGTAGTCAAAAATTAATTGAACATTTGCTTTAAAACATTTGCAAATAAATAATTTTATATGCCAGATAGTCTTACCTACTTTTGAAGTCAAAATAAAATGTAACTTAAGCCAGGTCATTCAATGCAATCCTAAGGAGTAGTAGAGTTTCTCTTTTTGTGTCTTTTTCTCTCCCTGAAGACATATAAATATGTCTGTTGTGTCTTCATGCACACACATATGCACATGTAAATATATGTACTCCTTTGGTGCATCTTCACTCTACTTAGTTATTTTTCCTACTCTATTCAGACATTTAGTGTTTTTTCTGTATTTTTAGCAGCTATCTCTTGTATAAACAATTAGTCTCTATCTGAGCTACTTATTCTAATGATTATTCCCTTTGTTATGCTATCATTTTTAATGCCCAAAACTGTAAGTTTTTTGTTTCAAAAACATAGCTATATGAATGCCTCAAAGTGTGTCTCCCATCTTCCTACATTAATTTTAGTTTTAGGAATGTATTTATTGCTGAGCTGAACAGAGAAAGAAATTTAAAATATATCTTGATACATATATGCAAGTTTCCAAATATCATTTATTAAGACTTCCAATTTTGGCCTACTGTTTATTTTTGTTACTCAAATATTTAGAGTTATGAGTTTCTGTCCTCATCTATTAGTCACTAAGTTGTTTATTCAATACTATGTCAGTTTAGTTACAATTACTTTGATGTCATAAGTATAAAGCTACAAATTTTAATGAAAATATTTAATTTGAAAAAAGCCTGATAACTATTTAAATCTTGTTTTACCGTTCTTGCCTTCTAGTATACTTTGTATTAAATAAAAACAATATATTTCCTAGTTATAGTATAGCAAATGAAAAACTAAACATTTCAATCTTCTACAGTGATATACATCTTTCCTAAGAGAGCAGTAGCTGCTATATTGAAGTCAAAATTATAATGATCTGGAAAACATGTACAAATTTCACTCACAGGAGCACATATATTATGTATATTTCAAAGTGCTTTTTAATGTTTTGACAACAACCCTTACTTAATTTTCTCCTCATATTAAGACTATATCTGTAAATTTTAGAGGAAAGGTGATATTAATACATAATATTCCTTAAAAATGTAGAATATCAGTAGAACTATCCTTATCTCATTGAATGGCAAAGAAAGTGATGAACAATGTATGTGTTGTTTTTTTTAATTTAAATGAAGTTTTAATGATTCTTTACAGTACATAAATTTTAGTGTTAGTCTGTGACTTCATCGTGATAAAAGCCAGTTGTTCATGTTATAGAATCTTTAATTTAACTATTTTTTGCTTAAACAAGACCAGGAGAAAAAATGTTGCCAATGCACACAATATGATGTAATAGGGAAGCAATTCAGAGCCTCACGAAGAGTCAAATAACTTTAAGCAACTGAGGAATGCTGAGAGCCAGAGAAATAGTCTTCCATGGAAAACAGTGTCTGAGATGATTGTTCAATTCAAATGATAAAGCTGGAGGTCATACACATACTGGTAATATCACATGGATTAAGCAGGTTTCATATATATATATGGATATATGAATATGCACACATATATTAATATATGTGAAACATATGTATGTGTATATACTAAACATATGTGAAACAGTTGAAAATACAAGGTCATAAATTTGAGATAAAGCAATGGGGATTAAATGGTAGGGGTTGAAGGAAAGAAAGGAAATTGGGAATACATAATTATATCATAATTTCAAATAATAAAACTATGCTTTTTAAAGTTAAGCTGTCTTTGAAAGGTCTTAATAGATTAGATAACGGGAAGAGAAACTTTTGTCTTAAGTAGAAATTCTTCTTCCATCAGTGTAACCTACATATTTTCAATTAAATTTAATTTTTTTACTGATTCACTTTACTCTTCTCTCACTGCTCCCATCCCGGTCACCCCCTCCCACAATGCTTCTCCCATGTTCGCTTTGCTTCTCCTCTGAGCAGATAGGGGACCCTTTGTGTATACTCGCAACCTGGCACTTCAAGTCTCTACAACACTGGTGCTTCCTCTCTCACTGAGGACAGACGAGGGAGCCCAGCTAGAAGAACGTACCTCACACAGAGGCAACGGCCTTCAGCATAGCCCCCATTCCAGTTCAGGACCCACAGGAAGCCCAAGTTGCACATCTGCTACATATGAGCAGGGAGGCCTGGGTCCACCTGTGTATCTTCTTTGGTTAGTGCTTCAGAACCTCAAGGGTCCAGGTTAGTTGACTCTGTTGGTCTTCTGTGGAGTTCCTATCCACTTTGGCCCTCAATCCTTCCTCCCATTCTTCCATAAGAGTTCCCAAACTCTATCCACTGCTTGCCTGTGTGTGTTGGTATCTGTCTGAGTCAGCTGCTTGGTGGAGCTTCTCAGATGATTCATATTCCTGTCTGCAAGCATAACAGTGTATGCTTAATTAGGGATTGTTGCTTGCCCATGGGATGGATCTCAAGTTGGGCTGGCTATTGTTTGGTTGTTCCCTCAATCTCTGCTCCATCTCCTGTGCCTGGATTTCTTGTAAATAGGGTAAAATTTAGGTTGAAAGCTTTGCAGGATGTTGGTGAGTCTATTGCTGTATTGGGGTTCCTGTAGGAGTTGCCTTCAGGTTCCACATCCTCAATGTAGCTAGTCACAGCCAATGTAACCTCATTTGATTCTTAGGTGGCTCCCTTTTCCCAGAGCTCTGTATGGTCCTGGAGAGGTCTTCTACTTCCTCATCCCCATCAGTTGCAGATTTCCATTCATATTCATGGGCATCTAGCCATCTCCCCTTGTCCTTCCCCACACCTGATCCTGAATTCCCTATTCTGTTCCTCATCACCCCTCCCTCACAGTTTCCTTCCCCCATCTGCCTCTTAAGACTATTTGATTCTCTTTTCTAAGTGAGATTCAAGATTCTGTGCTTGGTCTTTCCTCTTTATTTTTTCCCTATAGAGTGTAATATGGCACCTGTATTTTATGGCTAATATCCACTTATAAATGACAACCTACCATGCATGCCCTTTTGGGACTGGGTTACTTCACTCAGGATGAAATTCTCAAGTTCCATCCATTTGCCTGCAAAAATCATTATGTCTTTTTGATAGCTGAACAATATTCCACTGTGTAGATGGACCACATTTTCTAATGTGCATTCTCCAGTTGTCAGAAATCTAGGTTGTTTCCAGTTTCCTGCTACTACAAATAAAGTTGCCATGAACGTAGTGTCTTTCTGGGAAGTTGGAGCATCTTTTTGGTGTATGTGCAGGAACTCTATAGCTGAGTCTTGAGGTAGGATGATTCCCAGTTTTCTGAGAAATTGCCAAATTGTTTCCCAAAGCAGTTGTATAAGTCTGCACTCCAACCAGCAATGACAAAGTGTTCCCCTTGTTCCACATCCTGCCAACATGTGCTATCTCTTGAGTTTCTAATCTTAGCCACTCTGATGAGTGGAAGGTGGAACCCAGAGTTGTTTGGATTTGCCTTCCCTGATGACTAAGGACTTTGAACTTTAACTGATTCTCCACCATCCCAGTTTCCTTTGTTGAGAATTTTCTGTTTAGTTCTGTATCCCACTTATAAGCTACACTTTTAATGACCAATTATGAAACAAAAACTGGGAATGAAGTCATTCATATGCTCTCCAGTCACTTGGCCTTAATCAGTTTATAAAAAAAAAACAGATTTATTAATTATCTAAGAATATACATTTTGTACTAAACAATAATAAAATAATAAATCTTAAACCTTAAGAGTTAACAGAATCATAACACTCCTTGCACACACACACACAAAAGACAATATGCTGTTACCACACATAATAGTCTACTTCTCTTTTAAAAAAATAACATGCAGGCCTGATTGATTTTTCTTCTACAAAAATAACTTCAAAATTTGTATGTGGCCTACTTTGCATTGTTATTTGCTGGGAAGAAGTTCAAAAGTGTCAGAACACTGATGGAAATTAGTATTCTGAAAAATGGTGAATTGACATTAATAATACTCACCATCTTTGTCCACCTACATGTGTCTTCCTTGTGGCATCTGTACTCTCCCAGCATTCGGAGACATAGATGTAATCTCAATTTAATGTATAAAATATTTCTCTCTTGGTCAATGTATCTAAAGCAAATGTAACTCTTATACATGAGAAAAAGATTGGTATATTACATTTTTATATCCCTCAAAATAGTAGGTGAGTATAATTGATTGAAATATTCTATTTACTGGATTTGATAAATTTTGTTGATACAGGCAGGAGTTTTTCTGACTTGTTGACCATTTATCTTTTATTTTCATCTGGCATCTGTTTCTTTGCTTAATTCATTGTGCCTGTATAGTTTTATTAGCTTTATTCAATACTGAACATGTAGAAAACTATATTTCTAAATGAGTATCTAAACAAGATTTTTTATTTTCATGAATAAATTTTTATTTATCTTTATGTGCATGAATGCTTTTCTATGAAATCTGCATATCAAGATATGACTTTGGCCATGATAGTGAGTGTTATGGTTGTAACCAACTGCTTTGATTAGAGGCTTAACAAAACGTGTTTGTGCTACAGATCTGGTAAAATTGGTTGTTAATATTTATACAACAAACTAGAATGTATACTTGATGTTTCACTATGATGAAAATGGCTTAATTTTCTCAACTTTTATGACAGACATGCATTTTTGGAACAATGTTTTGAAAGAAACATTGAAGATCCATCTATAAAGTTTTTTCTTAAATCTAGAACTTTGACAGATATGAAATTGGTGATAGAAAATGCAAAGCTATCACATTTTATGAAAGAAATTTCAAAAAAGTTTCTAAAAGTAAAATAAAAATAGAATTACCCTTTATTCCTGATAAAAGACTTACTTTAATATAAAAACAAAATCCAAAAAGATATAAAGAAACTTCTTCCCTTTTTTATTCTTCTGTTCAGTGACCTAAACACTGAGCTCCTCTGTTTATGTGTAACTCCCTTCTCATTTGCTAATAGCATGATACTTTTCTGATATTGTGAATATACTGACCTGATTTTAAATGCAACCTAAGTACCATTTTGCTTTATTTGACCACTGTAAGACAGCTAATTTAAAAATACATATTTGAGTTCTCCATGGAACAAGATATATATCAACTAATTCTTTGGTAGCTAATACCAATCTGGTATTATGTCACGGGGCTGTAAAGAAACAAGTACATAAAGTGCATAAACTGTATACGGGAGAAGTATATAACATCTGTCTCCTCAAGTGCAGTTTATTTCAACTGACCATACTCCCAAAGGTATTTCATATCAAGCACTCAAATGTTGACTACAAAGAAGTCATTTAGTGTCCAAAAGCCATTGTTTCTGGAGAACGGCTCACTTGAACTGTCACAACACTAATTCTTTTCTATATTGGAATCCTTAACACTGTAAGAAATTCAATAGGGGAGAACAGGTCTGGCTTATAAGTCAGCTATTGAATATTATTCAAACAGTATAAGACTACATGTCTGAGAAACAGCTTACTTCTCCCATGTCCATCATTATGGATATATTTGGATATAGTGCATCATTATGGATAGTGCAGATATATTTAATGGCTCTTGTAAATCCACAGTTAAAATATTGCTGAGGTGAAAACTCTATAAGAAATTTCCATTGAGAGTGTTTGTTCTCTCATGTCTGTCTGTGTGTCTGTCATCATCTATCAAGTTTTTCTTGATATTAGCTGGAACATGGCTGTTTATTTACACACTGATGTGTGCCCAAATAATTATTGTGGTAGGCTTGCTGGTTAAGGGCCAACATGGAAGAATTCTAAGTGGTCACATAATTCAATATACTCAAAGGTATACTATTTACTAACAGTTTTACAGGTAATATGACATGAGATTTAAGATTATTTATTATACTGACAGAATTAATATATAGTAATTAAGTTTTGTAAATTCAAGTATAAGATTTAATTACTGCATCTGGTTTTTAAATTCTTGATATATTTAATTCATGATAACTACTATAAATATGATAGTAGTACTGATGATTGTATTGTTAATCTTGTGATATATTCTAGTGTTTTAAAATAATACCAATGTAAATAATCTTTTGAATATAATAGAAGGTCTGGCATACATCCAACTGTATATTTAGGACATTTCTTTTTAATAATGTTACCAATGATCCTTCTCTTTCATTGTAATAAATAAAATGATAGAAAAGTTATAGCAAAATATGTCACTTTGTATTTTGTTATATCATCTTTATATTCAGGGTTTTTATCACAAATGAAATACCCCAAAATTAATTATTCTTGTGTATTTTTATTCCATAAATGAAAATTCAAGCATGCTTATTAGGTAGGGCAAATTTACGGATATGAAAATTGCTGTTGATGGACTAAAATTTCATTTTATCTGTATCCATTATCTCCATGTAAATAGAAAGCTACCCTTAGTTTTAAATTAGTGTAAAAGTTTCAAGCACTCTTTACCATTAAAATCTTAAAATGTCTTTCTTTAAGCAATGATGTTACTTATCATAATGACACTTGACTGTAATTTTTCTTGATTTATCTTTCTTATACTTTACTTCCATTAATAACTTCCACATGATTCATTCCCACTAGAAAAGAAAAAGTTATAATATGAAATGTTTTGTATTTGGGGACAATTTACTTTTCATTTCCCACAGTAATTCCCTAAAACATACATTTTTTAAATTATTTTTAAACAAGACTGAACTTTGTCAATAGAGAATTTAAGACTCTATATGAAAGAACCCAAAATGATCTAGAGACTTCAAGTTCCCTCTTCTCAGGACAAGGAAAGATTGAAATAAACCAGCATCTGTCTCCACTGCTATAACTGGAACAAGCCCCTGGATAAATTTTCTCTGTTTTTTTTTTTTTTTTGCAAAGATTTTACTTCTTTTGCTTCTCATGAGGTTTTGAAGTTCAGTTAGTTCCATGCCTATTTTGACAGTGTAGAAGTCACAACTGTAAAATGATGCCAGATTGTTCCTGTATTTTTGGTGTAGCAAAAGATATAGAGATGATTTGAAGAAACCCGGGTAGGATTTGGACTTTAAGTGAATATTGACCTGTCTCAATTCCACCATCACTTTTCAGATATCTTATATAAAAAAGTATGCATTAAAATACACCTAAACTTATTGGAAAGTAAGTAAAGAAAGACAAAAAAATGTTATAATTGAAAATTTTAAAACCTGAGTTCAAATAAAACAAAAAAGATAATTCTAATAAATCCTTTGAATGTCTAATAAGTTTAGAATAGTTCTTGAAATTTAATATACTAAGATTAACCTGAAACAGAGATGAATGTTAGAATTTAGTATATAGATAAAGTAGTTATATTCTATATCCAAGAAAATATGAAAAACATTTTGTGCAAACTACTTTTTTTCTATTTTTGAGATTATAATTTAATTCAGTTTTCCTTTCCTATTCTTCTCTCCAAATCATTCCACATACCCCTAGTCTATCTCCATCAAATTCATGTCCTCTGTTTAAAAACTAATTATCATTGCATGTATATATGCATATCAAATATATTTCCAAATATAGCTATTCAATTCATAAAACACTAGTTGAATGTATGATTTTAGGGATGGTCACTTAGCATTGGAAAACCAATTGCTGTGCTTGTTCCTGGAGAGGCCATCTGTATATGGTTCTTTGTATAGGTCTGGGGCCTTGTATATGGCTCTTTGTATAGGTCTGGGGCCTTGTATATGGTTCTTTGTATAGGTCTGGGGCCTTGTGGGCTTTTTTCCAACCAGTTGACATGTTTACTGATGTCATCCTTGTTCAACTCACACAAAAGCAGTCATATTGGTGGGGTTTTGTGCAAAATAATTTTACCTTATCATTTTATGTTGAAATATCAAAATATAGATGATAACGGTTAGGATATTTCAGCATGTGGAAAAAATTTTTGAAAATAAGAAAACTTCTGAGTGTATGAAATGACATTCCTACACATAACAAAATTAAATCAAATTGGAATCATATAAAGATTATTATGTCTGTTTTCCCCAAAATATTATTTATTAGATAGATTATAGTCTCAAAATGGTAGATTATCTAATGATTTGCTGCCTTTTCCAAAATAGACATTTACTAGAATACTAACTATAAAAAAAAGCACCATTTGCTACTTTCTCTTTCTTATGTGTCATTTTTTAAATACAAGATTAATTAATATTAGCATTCTTAGCTCAAAATAACTTATATGGTTTGTTGTACTTTCTATTTCTCTTTTTACCAATTGTTTAATATTTTCTCTACTATATACATAGCATCGATCAATAAATCAAGTACTTAAAAACAGTAAGTCCTCACTAAGAACACTAACGAACCCCTTTGGGTATTAGTCAATCATTTTAACTATAATGGTGATTGCTCCTTCTTAAACCTATTAGAAATCTTAAAAAGATGTGATCAGAAAGGTTTATTAGAACATCCTCTTTCAAGTTTCAGTGAATTAAAAGTAAGCTAGCTACTCATAAAATGGAATTTTCAAGTGGATTTTTATCATCTCATATTTCTTTTTTATTTTTCGTTTATTTTTATTTTCATATTTATTTTAAACTCCAGATTTTATTCTCCTCCAGATCCACTCCCATTTCCCCATCTCATACCTCCTTCCCATGACCCTGTCTCTATGAGGATGTCCTCACCTACCACCCCACAAGACCTCTAAATGCCCTGGGGCCTCCAGTCTCTTTAGGGTTAGGTTAAACTTCTTTGACTAAACCTAGACTCTGCAGTCTTCTGCTGTATGTCTGTTGGGGGCCTCATATCAGCTGGTCTATGCTGCCTGGCTGGTTTTCCAGTATCTGAGAGATTTGGCAGACAGGTTAATTGAGACTGATGCTCCTCCTACAGGGTCACCTTCCTCCTCAGTTTCTTCCAGCATTTCCCTAATTCAACCACAGGGGTCAGCAGCTTCTGTCCATTGATTGGGTGCAAATATCTGCATCTGACTCTTTCAGCTGCTTGTTGGGTCTGTGATAGGTCTCTTTTGTGAGTGCTCCATAGCCTCAGTAATACTGCCAGGTCTTGGGGCCTACCCTTGACCTGGATCCCACTTTGGGCCTGTCCCTGGACCTTCTTTTCCTCAGCCTCCTCTCCATTTCTATCCCAGCAGTTCTTTTAGACAGGGAAAATTATGGGTCAGTGATTTGACTGTGGGATGGCAACACCATCCCTCACTTGATGCCCTGTATTTCTGCTGGAAGTGGGCTCTATAAGTTCCTTCTCCCCAATGTAGGGCATTCCATCTAAGGTCTCTCTCCTTGAGTCCTGAGAGTTTCTCACCTCCTAGGTCTCTGGTACATTTGGGAGGGTCCCACCAACCTCCTAACTCTGGAGGTTGCATGTTTCCATTCTTTTTCACCCTCCTCGACCCCTCTCTCCCCCCTGTGCTTACTTACCCTCCGCCCCGGTGGCTCTAAGGCATCCTCACTTGGGTCTTTCAGCTTGTTGACTTTTTTGAGTTCTGTGGGCTCTATATTCGGCACTTTTTTTTTTTGCTAATATCCACTTATTAGTGTGTATTACATGCATGTCCTTTTGGGCCCTGAGTTACCACACTCAGGACAATATTTTCTAGTTCCATCCATTTGCCTGCAAAACTCAGGACATCCTCTTTCTTAATAGAAAAGTAGTATTCCATTGTGTAAACGAACCACATTTTTCTGTATCCATTCTTTTGTAGTCAGATATCTGGCTTGTTTCCAGTTTCTGGCTATCACAAACAAGGCTACTATGAACATCTTGGGTATATTCCCAAGAATGATATTGCTGGATCTTCAGGTAGATCTATTTCCAATTTTCTGAGGAACCTCCAGATTGATTTCCAGAGTGGTTGTACAGTTTGCAATCCCACCAGTAATGGAGAAGTATTCCTCTTTCTTCACATCCTTGCCAATATATGCTGTCACCAGAGGTTTTGATCTTAGCTATTCTTCTTGGTGTAAGGTGGAAGCTCAGGGTTGTTTTGGTTTGTATTTCCCTGATCACTAAGACCTTTGAACATTTGTTTAGGTGTTTCCCAACTATTCGAGATTCCTCTGTTGTAAATTCTCAGATTAGTTCTATACCCTATTTTTTGATTGGGTTGTTTGTTTTTTTGGTTGTAAGCTTCTTGAATTCTTTATATATTTTGGATATTAGCCTCCTATCACATGTGCGGTTAATGAAGATATCTTTCCAATCTGTATGTCACTTCTTTGTCTTATTGGTTATGTCTTTTACCTTACAGAGCTTTCCAGTTTCGTGAGGTACCATTTATCAGTGCTTTATCTTAGAGTGTGAGCCATTGGAGTTCTATTTAAGAAATTTCCCCCTGTGCCAATGAGTCCAAGGCTCTTTATCACTTTGTCTTCTATTAGATTCAGTGTGTCAGATTTTATGATGAGATCTTTGATCCTCTTGGACTTGAGCTTTGTGCAAGGTGACATATATGGGTCCATTTTCATTTTTCTACATATTGACAGCCAGTTAGACCAGCACAATTTATGAAGATGCTTTCTTTTTCCATTGTATATGTCTGGCTTCTTTGTCAAAGATCAAGTGCCCATAAGTGTGTGGTTTTATCTCTAGGTCTTCATTTCTATTCCATTGATCAATGTGTCTGTTTCAGAACCAATATCATGCAGTTTTTATCACTATTGTTCTTTACTAAAGCTTGCAGTCAGGGATGGTGATTCTCTCAGTCATTCTTTTATTGTAAAGTGTTTTTGCTATTCTGTTTTTTGTTGTTGTTGTTGTTTGTATTTGCCTTTCCAGATGAATTTAGAATTGCTCTTTCAGTGTCTTTGAATAATTGAGTTGGGATTTTGATGGGAATTGCATTGAATCTATAGATTGCATTTAGTAGGATGGCCATTTTTACTATGTTAATTCTGTGAATCCATGAGGATGAGAGATCTCTCTATTTCCTGAGATCTTCTTTGATTTCTATCTTGAAAAATTTGAAGTTCTTATACAGATCTTTCACTTATTTGGTTAGAGTTTCCCCAATGTATTTTATATTACTTGTGGTTATTGTGAAGAAAGTTGGTTCTCTAATTTCTTTCTCAGCCTGTTTATCATTTATATAAAGGAAGCTATTGAATTATTTGAGCTAATTTTATATCCAGCTAATTTGTGGAAGTTGTTTTTCAGCTGAAGAAGTTCTCTGGTAGAGTTTTGGGGGTCACTTATGTGCACTATCATATCACCTAAAAATAGTGATACCTTTATTTCTTCTTTGCCAATTTGTATCCACTTAATCTCTTTTTGTTGTCTTATTGTTCTAGCTAGCAGCTTGAGTACTATACTGAATAGATATGGGGAGAGTGAGCATCTTTGTCCCCAATTTTAGTGGGATAGCTTCAAGAATTTCTCCATTTAATTTGACATTGTTTGCCGGTTTGCTATATATTATTTTTACTATGTTTAGGCATGGGCCTTGAATTCCTGATCTCTCCAACACTTTTAACATGAAGGGATGTTCTATTTTGTTAATGGCTTTTTCTGTGTCTGAGGATATGATCATGTAATATTTTTCTTTGAGTTTGTTTATATAGTGGATTACATTAATGGATTTTCATGTATTTAACCAACCTTGCATCCCTGGGATGAAGGTACTATGCCCTGAGTTCATGGAAAACTCAGATGAGCCCCAGAATTTCGAAGCCCACTGCAACTTGCAAAAGAGCCTTTGTTTATTTTGAGTCCTGACTTAGATCACATTCCTTGCACTCACAGGGTAAATGCTGGCATGAGATGCAGGAGTCTAGAAAACATTGGGTTAATTAATTAATTTATTTTCTTTGTTTCTTTTTTCTTTTCATCTTCTTTCTTTTTTTATTAGATATTTTCCTTATTTACATGTCATATGATATCTCCTTTCCCTGTTTCCACTCCAAAAGAAAAAAGAAAAAAGAAAAGAAAAATAAAAATAAACAAATAAACAAACCCCTGTTCCCTCCCCCTTCCCACTGCTGGCCACCCCACCCTCTCCTGCTTACTGTCCCTGGCATTCCCTTACACTGGGGCATAGACCCTTCACAGGGCCAAGGTCCCCTCCTCCCATTGATGACCGACTTGGTCTTCCTCTACTATACATATGCTGCTAGAGCCATTAGTCCCACCATGTGTACTCTTTGGTTCGTGGTTTAGACCCTGGGAGCTCTGAGGGTACTGGTTAGTTCATATTGTCATTGGTCCTAAGGGCCTGCAAACCCTTCAGCTTTTTGGGTCCCTTCTCTAGCTACTTCATTGGGGGCCCTGTACTCAGTCCAATGGATGGCTGTGAGACTCTACTTCTGTATTAGTCAGGTACTGTCAGAGCCTCTCAGGAAACAGCTATATCAGGTTCTTGTCAGCCAGCACTTGCTGGCATCCACAATAGTGTCTGGATTTGATGACTGAATGAGGGAAATCTTCTCAGGTGGAGCTGTCTCTGGATTGTCCTCCTTTCAGTCTCTGATCCATAGTTAGTCTCTGCAACTCCTTCCATGGGTATTTTGCTCCCCCTTTTAAGAAGCCTTTAATCCCAACACTTGGGAGGCAGAGGCAGGCAGATTTATGAGTTCAAGGCAAGCCTGGTCTACAGAGTGAGTTCCAGGACAGCCACAGCAACACAGAGAAACCCTGTCTCCAAAAAAAAAAAAAAAAAAAAGTAGGAATGAAGTATCCCCATTTTGGTCTTCCTTTTTCTTGAGTTTTTTGTGGTTTGTGTATTCTCAACTTCTGAGCTAATATCCACTTACCAGAGAGTGCATACCATGTGTGTTCTTTTGTGATTGGGTTACCTCACTCAGGATGATATTCTCCAGATCCATCCATTTCCCGTAGAATTTCATAAATCTATTGTTTTTAATAGCTGAGTAGTACTCCATTGTTTAGATGTATCACATTTTCTGTATCCATTTCTCTGCTGAGGGTCATCTGGGTTCTTTCCAGTTTCTGGCTATTATAAATAAGGCTACTATGAACATAGTGGAGCATGTGTCATAGTTACATTTTGGAGCATCTTCTGGGTATATGCCCAGGAGTGGGATAGCTGGGTCCTCTGGTAGTACTATGTCCAATTTCCAGAGGAACCGCCAAAATGATTTCCAGAGTAGTTGTGCCAGCTTGCAATCACACCAGCAACGAAGTAATGTTCCTCTTTCTCCACAACCTCTCTAGCATCTGTTCTTACCTGAGTTTTTTATCCTAGCCTTTCTGACAGGTGTGAAATGGAATCTCAGGGTGGTTTTGATTTGCATTTCCCAGATGACTAAGGATATTGAACATTTCTTTAGGTGCTTCTCAGCCATTCAGTATTCGTCAGTTGAGAATTCTTTGTTTACCTCTGTACCCCATTTTTAATAGGGTTATTTCATTCTCTGGAGTCTAACTTCTTGAGTTCTTTGCATATATTGGATATTAGCCCTCTGTCGGACAGAGGATTGGTAAAGATCTTTTCCCAATCTATTGGTTGCCCTTTTGGACATTGGATTTTTAACCCACTCATTGGGGTAGAGCTCAACAGAACAACTGGTAGGAAATTAAATACAAAGTGTGAGGGAAAGAGAACACCCATTTCCTATTGGTGGCATGCAGTCTGTACTATCAGCTCTGGAAATCAATATAAGGGCCTCTCAAAGACATAAATATGAATTTATAATACAAACCAGCTACATTTCTTAGTAAATACACGAAGGACTCTTTAGATACTTAGGATATACATTGCTACTCTATTAACAAAAACTGCAACAACTAATATTTCATCTTTACACCTATGAAAATTGGCATATAATACATATATACATAAGTACATATATAAGAATCCTATTCAGCTTTAAAGAAAATTAAAATTAGTGGAGTTGAAGAAAAATAGTACCAGAAAATATTATATTGAGTGAAGCATCTCAATCACAGAAAGATCAATATATCATATGTTATCTCTCATCTGTGGCTGTAATTCAAAATGTTAAGATATGAATATATAACCAGAAGTTAACCCAGAATACAGCCAAGTAAGAGGGGTATAATATGATCTCTGCAGATGGAAGTAAGATTGTAATCATATGAAGAGGAAAGTTGGAAAGTGGGTGAGCTTTAAGATCAACAGTAGAAATTTATAAAAAAAAACTCTATAAGATCATGATTATATATTACCCAAAAGTATAAAAAAATGTATATAAATCTATGTGATTGTATATGTAAATATAATTTTAAACAACATTTCTCACCTGTGCTGTCAATGCTCCCCACTTATTTGACAAATACTTCAATTATAGGCATGAAAAGTGTTAGTTTGAGTTGTTTTTATTTATTTACTTATTTTTACACCTCATATTTTATTCCCCTCCTGGCCACCCTTTAACTGCTCCACATCCCATACCTCCTTCCCACCCCTCTCTCCATGAGGATGTTCGCAGCACTCCACACCAAGCTACTCCAAAATACTGTGAGCTATTGTTGTTGGCTCTTGGTTGTTTCTCGGGGGTAAAAGATAATTCCCTACTGCTGAAGATATGATGCACTTTTGACACACAATCTGGAGGTTCCAATTTACCTCTGATTTGAAAGCTTTCACCCTGAAAACTGGCTTTTATAGTACCACAGAACTTCTAGCGGGAGAAGCAAACTTTACTCCTATAAAACGATGGTATACTGAACTATTATACCAGGTAGTATGGCATGCTAACCCTAAGGATTCAATAGTCGCAAACACACCTTAGCATTTACCAGCAGATTTCATGTTGTCCGTCCAACAAAGAGAAAATCATGTCTGATTCGTAAACTTAGTCAAAGTCAGGCTTTAGTGAAGTTATGCTCTTGTAAGGAGAAACTACAACTAATACTAAGTACTTCCTAAGCCTTTATTTTTATATCCACAGATAATAGGTGTTTCCTCTAACAAAAGTATTTTATTCCCCTAGAGAGATGGAAATCATTAAAAATAAAACCCACAACCCATCAACATGTAGTATAGCTTAAGTCAGGGATGGTCATTCCCCCAGAAGTTTTCTTGTTGTTCAGAATATTTTGCTATCTTCATTTTTCTGTTATTCCAAATGAATTTGAGAATTACTCTCTCTAAGTCTGTGAAGAATGGAGTTGGAATTTTGTTGGGGATTGCATTGGATCTGTACATTGCTTTTGATAATGTGGCCATTTTTTTTTACTATATTAATCCTGCCAATCCATGAGAATGGGAGGTCTTTCCATCTTCTGAAATCTTCTACGATTTCCTTCTTCAGAGACTTGAAGTTCTTGTCATACAGATCTTTCACTTGCTTGGTTAGAGTTACACCAAGGTATTTTATATTATTTGTGGCTATTGTGAAGTATGTTGTTTCTCTAATTTTTTCCTCATCCCTTTTACCCTTTGAGTAAAGGAAGGCTACTTATTTGTTGGAGTTAATTTTATGTCAAGCCAATTTGTTGATTTTGTTTATCAGCTCTAGGAGCTTCTGGTAGAATTTTGGGGGTCACTTATATATACTATCATATCCTCTGCAAATTGTCATATCTTAACTTTCTCCTTCCCAATTTCAATTCCTTTGATCTCTTTTTGTTGTCTAATTGCTCAGGATAGAACTTTTTGTTCTATATTGAAAAAGTTGGGAGAGAGTGTGTAGCCTTGTCTCGTCCCTGATTTTAATGGGATTGCTTTGAGTTTCTTTCCATTTTGTTTGATGTTGACTATTATTTTGCTGTGCATTGCTTTTATCATGTTTAGGTATGCACTCTGAATTCCTGTTCTCTCTAATACTTTTAACATGAATGGGTGTTGTATTTTGTCAAAAGCTTTTTCAGCATCTA
This sequence comes from Mastomys coucha, assembly GCF_008632895.1. Taxonomy (NCBI): domain Eukaryota; kingdom Metazoa; phylum Chordata; class Mammalia; order Rodentia; family Muridae; genus Mastomys; species Mastomys coucha. The sequence goes on from NW_022196909.1 coordinate 22,745,787, forward strand.
ATAAAATGAACTTGTGTTTTTTTTTTTCTTAGAGTTTGTTTGTATAGTGGATTTCATTGACAGATTCCTTATGTTTAACCATCCCTGTATTCATGAAAGGAAGACTATTGATCATGGTGGATGATCATTTTGATGTATTCTTAGATTTGGTTTGCAAGAATTTTATTGAGTATTTTTAAATCAATTATAAGGGAAAATGTTCTGTAGTTTTCTTTTTTTGTTGGGTCTTTTTGTCACTTAGTTATTAGTGTAACTGTGGCTTCATCGAAATAATTGGGTAGTGTTCCTTCTGATTCTATTTTATGGAATAGTTTGAGAAGTATTGGTATTAGGTCTTCTTTGAAACTCTGGTAGATTTTTGCACTAAAACCATATGGCCCTGGGCTTTTTTTTGGTTGGGAGACTTATAATGACTGCTTGTATGTCCTTGTGGGTGATGGGGCTGTTTAGATGGTGTATCTGATCCTGATTTAACTTTGGTACCTGGTATCTGTCTAGAAAATCACTCATTTCATTCAGGTTTTCCAGATTTGTTGAGCATAGACTTTTGTAGTAGGATTTTATACAAATGGAGTATTATACAGCAATTAAAAAACAATGACTTCATGAAATTTGTATGCAAATGGATAGAACTAGAAAATATCATCTTGTGTGAGGTAACCCAAACACAAAAGAATGCACATGCTATGTACTCACTAATAAGTGGTTACTAGCCCACAATGTCCATGATACAACCCACAGATCATATGGAACATAGACTGAAGGAAGACCAGGGTATAGATGCTTCCGTCCTGCATTGAGGGGGGAACAGGATGATCATAGAAGGTGGAGGGAGGGGGAATCTGGAGAAGGAAGGAGAGAGGAGGGAGAGGAAATAGGGGGCAGTATCAGGAACTGGGGGGGGGGTGGTATGAGAGAGGTACAGAGGGTCAGGAAATCAAAAAAAAATATGTAGCAGGGGGAATGAGTAACGGGCTAGCCACTGGAGGATCACAAACAAAAAGGAAACATGAGCCTCCTAGGACATAGTGGTGATGAATTTAGCAGAAATATGCAGAAAAAGGGGAGATAGAACCTGTTGAGATCATTTCCATAGATAGGTACTGTCCCTGGTTGAGGAATGGGGCCACTAGCCTATCTCAAAGTTTTTATCCCAGAAATATTCCTTTCCAAAGGAAGAACAGGAACAAAAATGGAACAAAGACTGAAGGAATGGACAACCGGGGACTGCCCCACGTGGGGATCCATTATATCTGCAGACACCAAACTCAACACTGTTGTCCTGGTTAAGAGGCACTTGCTGACAGGAACCTAGTGCGGTGGTTCCTTGGGAGGTTTGGCCAGCAACTAACGAATGCAGATGTGGATGCTTGGAGCCTACCATCAATCTGTGCTAAGGGAACCTGGTAGGGGAGCTGGGGGAAGTAGTGGAGAAGCAGAGGAAAATTAAAACCCAATTGGAAGAACAACATAGGTCTGCCTGACCACCTAGTTCTCCAGATTCTAGACCACCAACCATAGAGTGTACATGGAGGGATCCATGGCTCCAGATACATATGTAGCAGGGGATGGTCTTGCCTAACAGCAATGGGAGGGAAGGCCCTTGGTCCCAGTGAAGTTTCATGCCTCAGCATAGGGAATGCTAGAGTGGTAGAGTAGGAGAATGTGGGTGGATGGGGGAGTACCCTCATACAGGCAAGGTGAAGAGTAGATGTGGGTGGAGTTTGGTGGAGGGATAATCAGAAAGTGAGATATCATTTGAGATGTAAATGAATGGAATGATTAATAACAAATATTAAGAGCATGGAAATGTGTGTGTGTGTGTCTGTGTGTGTGTGCATGCATTAAAATTAAAATTAATTGCATGAGGTTAAAGGAGGTAAAATAGATCTGACAGAGCAACGGACGGTGAAATGTGATATTAGTATATCTTAGTTTCAAATTCAAAAGAATATATATTGAAAAGGAAGATATTGCCCATGCAATAATGGAGCTCTTCATTTACTCAATTTTATAAGAGACAATGCAGATAAAATTACGATGTTCATTAAAGACAGAAACAGTAATTAATAAAGTAGATTCAGTATTATTGGTAGTATGCATAGACTGTATTATTTATTGGAGCATTCGAAGAAATAGTTATATATTATTGTATTGCCTCATTTACATGTTTGAAATTCATGAAGACTAAAAATGGAATTCAAAAGCATTTGAATGTATTCATTAATAAAATATACATATTAATTACTTAAAGTATAAGTATGTATTTATGTTGAAATAATTGTATGTAAGAAAGATACCGAGTGTTGGTTAAGGGTTTAGCTCACTGTTAGTTCTCTTGGATAGCATGTGTACAGTTTAGTATTTTACCCTAAGCTCCAGAATACTTATTAAGTTGTCATATTTTGTACCATTTGTGTCTGTGCATAGATGACTTGAAATGTACTAATAATTAAAAACAATAGGAGAATAGTTAATTAACTTTAATTTGCCTAGCTTATTAAAACACTAACAGTATATAGATTGGCACTTTGAGTAGTATAGCCATTAATAATTTCCCATGTGCTTCATAATTACAACATATATATCTGTACATGTTAGAGTAAAATTTAAAGGTATTCTTCATATTGTTTCTACCAGAATAATAATTTCAACTCCTGTGAAGGATCTTACTTTTAATCAATATATTATACTCATTATAAGAAAATAATTATTGATTTCAGAAATTCTACTGTGGATTTTAAATATAATATTGAACAAGAGTTAAATTTTACTTGCATGAATTCATATTTTAAGTACCATTTATGATATGCACATACACTATAAAGGTGAATAATGCTTTAAGCTGGGTTTCTACACTGCAACTAACAAAATCTCTTAAGTAATATAACTGACAACATATTCTGTTTAGGTACAGTAAATTTTTTGTCTTTGATATTTCATTTTTCATGTGTTGTGATAATATTAGTTTGGAGTACATTATCCTAATGATTCTAAATTAACATTATTTATTAAGTTGCCATAGTTTCTTTATAAGATGGATTTGCAAGTGATGAAGAAGTCTTAAAATAAAGCTAAATGTATGTGTTCTTAAAGTGAAAGATTAGATAGAAACAATATACAAATATGCTCCTGGCATCTGGAGTCTTTCACATTCCTGTGAGCTTTAGACTCTGGTGAGTAGAACAGTACCTTTCTATCCTGAAAGTGAACTGGCTCTGGTTACAAGAATACCTTAAGAACAGACGCACTCCATTCATTGAATTATTTCTGCTCAAGATTTTCTTAATAGCCTGGACTCCAGATAGAATTATCTATTACAAAAAAAGTAATGATGGAGGAACAGTTCAATTTTCAGAGTTCAGGATGAGGAAGATCCATTTGATACCCAGGAGAATCTGCAAAGAACAGTAGCTGCCCCGTGTTTCTAATTTAGCATTTAAATTGTAAATTGAAAGGCCAACCATGGACAGATAATGATAAGAATATTTGAGTTGTACTGTTATTTTTTAAGTCATACTGAATATTTAATTGATGTGAATTCACTTGAAATATCACTTTTATTGCCAATTTTTCATAAATGAGGGCTTAAAGCTTGTTTGTTTTCTTCCATTACATTGATCAAAATATATGCTTTCCAATGTAAATATGTGTAAAATACTTTTCCAGTTTCAAAAAGGTTACACATGGACTTTCTTGCTAACTTGAGTTTGAAAAAATATATCTTTGATACAAAATAACCAAATATTCTCTCTCTCTTTGTTTTAACTGGAGAGGCAGAAAATTTGGATCATTACACTCCCTTACTCTCACATTCACACACATACACACTCACACACAAATAAACACACACAAAATCACACACACATATATACATATTTAATATGTCTCTCTGTATATGGATATATACAAACATACATATTGTGTATATATATATATATATATAAAACATACATGTTAACTTATGTTTACCATATCTATCTATTTTATCTATGTGTATATGTACAAGTACATTTCTATAGTTATACATTCATATACATCTATATTAACTCATATACACCTATTTTGGTCTCTATGTATATATGGATGGATGATGGATAGATAGATACATACAGACAGACAGACAGACATACATAGTCATATGCACTTATGTCTACTTTTACATGTAAAGATTTGTTTATATCTCTATACTTATCTGTATGCCATATAGATTCTAACTAATAAGGCCAAGCACATGGGAGCTCACAATTTTTAACTCAAGATTAAAGGAACCTGACACCCTTTGCTGGTATCTGTGGACACAGCACACATGTGGTGCAAAGAAATATATGCTTACAAACTACACATCAGTGAGATTTTTGAGGTTTATGTACATAATTATTTAAAAAACTCTTAGGTAATACTTCTAATGAGACCTCGTTTCATTGTACAAGCATTAGTATTTTAAATGTCAAGACAAGAGAAAGAAAGAGGGTAACGCTAATCAAATAAAATAAAATTACCCCTATTTACTGGTGATATGATACCTTATAAAAGAGATACTGATAACTCCATCAGAAATATTTTAGAAATTATAAATATTTTCTGAAAAGTAACAAGACCTATGTCTTTGAAATTCTTCATTTTGCAGCTCTTGAACTTTCTTTGTCAGGTTTCATTTTATGTATAATTTTGAAGCCATCGAGATACCTTGACTGATATTTTCAGCATATTAATTGTTGGTATATAGAAATACTACTGATTCTTTGATAGAACAAAGGAACAAAACAAGTTTACTGAAACATGTGTGGAATAAAAGACAGTATTTTCAAATAGTTTCTGTCTTAGAAAACTATATATTCACACATAGAAGAAACACTTTCCTAAGTTTCATTTAATCAAAATGAATTGAAAACTTTTTGAAAGTTGTTTAATATTTCATACACTGTTTTGTTCATGTTCCTTCCTATCCTCCAACTTCTTCCACTTCCCTTTCACTTCCCTACCCACCCAACTTCCTTTCATTCTTCCTCTCTTTCCCTCCACGACCCCCCTCTCTCTCTAACAAAATAAAACTAACCTAAAAGAAAATCATCAAGACAAACAATATTAAAACAAAACCTTACTAGGGACCCTACAGTCACCACACTTGGATGGGATAAGGGATTCCATAGCCTTTGCACTAACCTTGAACTCAAAGTATATAACAAAGAACAGAACAACTGAAGAAATCTAAATCAGCCTATGATAGTGTTACTTGTAATTATGTTTATTTGCTTTTGTCTTTACTGTAACAAATATAGGAGATTAGACTGGGTATATATCAATAAAAATGGTCATATGCTTAAATTTTATATGTGCATATATATAATTAGTATATATTTGTCTATATGTATAGAAGATAGATGATAGGTGGGTAGGTAGGTAGATAGATAGATAGATAGATAGATAGATAGATAGATAGACAGACAGATAGATAGATAGATAGATAGATAGATAGATAGATACATAGATTGAACCTAATTTTCAGTTTAATTGGTGAAATTAAAATCATCATGCAAATTGAAATAAAACATAAGCATAAAGACAAACATGAAAAAGTTTTGTAATATGTAGAATCTGGATCTAAAATATTATATAGAAAATTGACAAAGAACTGGGAATATTTAAGGAATAGAAGGACTTTCCTAGATGATGGGGAACAATGGGACTGTATGGTATGATCAAATAAAATGACAGATATTATTTTATTTCAATTATGTTAATAATAATCATGTTCATTGAAAACACATATATCACAAGACATAAGTGAATATGATATTTTTCTGATAGGATAATTACAATCGTGTGTCCAATATGAACTAAGTATCCTCAGTCTAAATATTGATTGCATAAAGAGATGCTCCACTCACTTCACTGAATATGTTGCAGCCATCCTGAGTACATGGCTTTTCATAAATATAGAATTTGTTTTGGTCTATATGGGAAAGTATTTTATTATGATCATTAAATAATTAGATTTTCCAAAATCTATAAAATTGGACATTTTATGCATAATATTTACATACCGAGGAATTGCTGAATTGTAGCAGAATGCTTTAGTTAATATATATTTAATTTTTCTGCCTAAACACATTTTTATGTGTAGACATTGATATGATGACACATTGTCTTAATTATGAGTAGTGGAAATAATAATAAGGGTAAAAAATGGATATTTTATGGCTTAGCATAATCAAATACTGCCTCTTTAAATCACCACTATTATTTTCCAATTAAGAAAAATGTAAATGATGATGTTTCTAGGACCGAAGAGTGTTGAATGACTGTGTTGACAACAGATGGATCAGCAATAACAGATGGTTTATGAGCTTCTCTGTCATCTCAGTGTTTAAAATGCTTCACATTTGAAAATTTGGCCTCTGCTCTCATGGAATTAGCTTGCTCTTGGCCACATTTTCTCTATGGATTTTCTGATTTTTGTGTGTTTGCTATTTTACATTTTTGTTTTTATATTGTTTTCTTGATAATTGTTGTTTTGCAAAATTCTCTTCCTGACTTTTTCTACTCATCTTGGACTAACTGTTACAGCTTTCTTCTACGTTCACAAATTTGCATAACTCTTTCATGAAGAGCAGAAATGCCATTTGAATAATATACTCTCTTAGTCAATAACATAAATTCAATTCCTATAACAGATTTTTCATTATTCTCAGCTTTACACTATCAAATTCTAAACAGAATTCTAGCATGTGTGGGTGTATTATTTAAAGTTATTAGTACAAACAAACAAATTATGAAATTTGTCGACTTCTTAAAATGAAATAGTACTATATTATTTACAAATTTCTTTCCAAATATTGCATAAATTTACATGTGTGCATAAATTAATATGTACATATAAAGTTATATATATACATATAATTATAATATTTAGTAATTTTATTTTCTATACATAAAGTTGCATATTTTAGTAAATATATGTTACATATATCTAATTGTATATGAGCTATAATTTTTTATTATTGTGTTCATTTGAGAATATGCATAAATATATAACTTTCTTTCAAGTAATTCTATATTTTACAGAGAGTCTAATGTGGTCTCTTTTAATTTTGTGCATATTTTGACATTTCTTGTTCAAAGGAATTTATATTTTCCTCAATGAAGTGCTAGAGTACAGCAACACTTGGAAGAGATGCTGTTTTCTGGATGCGATCTGTCTAGGCTTAGAAATCTTCAGTTAAGAAAAAGTGAATTTGAGAGAATTCTTATTGCATAGTACTGATAAAGAAAATTAATCTGTTGCCTTTTGTTCGTGGATGCTACCACTGGAGAGATATGAACAAATGTCTACTCACACTAGATAGGAAAAGAATGACAGTACAAAAGATGGGTTACTCTCAAAGTCCAACTTTGTAAGGTAGTGAGTCTTCTGATGTTGATTACAGCACTAGAGGTTACAAAACATTTACAGGAACACTTACAAGAGTTATGAGGCAATTGGTTAGGGAACTATTATCTGATCTGAGTAAGTTTGACTTATGAATAGGGCCTGAAATCTGTCTTCACATATTGCAACAAATTAGATTTAATGAAGTTTTATAATACTCTGAAAATATTATTTATGAGAATAATTATACTCCAAAGAAAATAATCTCAGGTGGTAGATGGAGAAAGGGATCTGGGAGGGATAGAGGAAGAGGAGGGAAAATGGGGGGTGTTTCAGATATTGGAGGAGATGGGGGAGAAGTACAGAGGGTCAGAAATTTTAAAGGTTGTGTGTAGCAGTGGGGGAGGGGGACCTGGGATACCCACTAGAAAGTCTAAGATGCCAGGGACCCAACAGGGAGGATTTTAGCTGAAATACCCAACAAGACAAAATAGAACCTATAGAGACCATATCCAGTGGATAGGCATGGCCCCCGGTTGAGGGGTGGGGCTACCCACCCAGCTCAAAAATAATCCAAAATTTCTCCTGAAAAAATAAAATGCAGGGACAGAGTGGAGAAGAGTCTGAAGGAAAGGCCATACAGAGACTGCCCAACATAGGTTTGCATTTCATCTGCAGAAACCAAACCCAGACACTATTGATGATGCCAAGAAGTGCTGACTGAAAGGAAAATTGTATAGCTGTCCCCTGAGAGGCTCTGCTAGAGTCTGACCAATACAGATGTGAATGCATGCAGCCAAATACTGGACTGAGCACGGTGACCCCATGGAGCAGTTACAGGAAGGACTGAAGGAGCTGATGGTGTTTGCAACCCCTTAGGAATAACAAGAATATCAACCAAGAACACCCAAAGGTCCCAGGGACTAAACCACCAAGCAAAAAGTACACGAGGTTGGGGGCGACCCATGGCTCCAGCTGCATATGTAGCGGAGGATTGCCTTATCTGGCATCAGTAGGAGGGGAGGCCCTTGGTCCTGTGGAGGCTCAATGGCCTAGCATAGGGGAATAATAGGGCACTGAGACAGAAGTGGGTAGGCTGATGGGGGAGCACCCTCATAGAGGCAGAGAGATGGGGATGGGATAGGCAGGTTATAGAGCGGAAACTGGGAAGGGGAATAATATTTGAAATGTAAACAAATAAGATAACCAATAAAAAATAAAAAAAACAAAAAGAATAATTATATTTCAATTATAACAATTTTTATTTTCATTCATTACTGGTTTTGAAATAAGTCACTTACAAAATACCTACCCACTTTTAAGATTTCTTCTATGAATTTGAAAATCGTGATATTCATATTTATGATGTATCTCATCTAGAATTATTTTACGTTTGTGGAATCTGATAAAGAGAAGTATATTTATGACTGACTGGATTAATCATTGGGTGTTTCATTATGCTTAGGTGATAATGATAATAGCTATAATTATATAAGTGCAAATATCCTTTGAATCTATGTCTAAGCTGTCAAAATGCAGTTTACATACTCCTTAGCTGACAATAATACATGTCTTTGATCATAAGTTTGTTATTCATTTTTGTATGTGTTTAATTCAAGTAGACTTAGGTTACCCCTTTGCCTCTCCTTCTACCATCTTATCCAAACTACCCTCATTCAAAACTCTCCCATGTTCTCTCATCTTAGATTGACAGTCTTTTCTTTTCTTTTTGTTATATGCATTTATACAGATAAATATATGTATGTATAATATAATGTATAAATTATACACAAACACATTCACAACCTGTTGAGTGTGGTTTTGGTGATAGTGTATATAGAGTTTTAAGAATGACCATGCTATATTGGACAACCAATAATGGGATTCATCCTTTCCATGGGCTAATTCTCCTTTTCCCAGTGGTCAATAGTGGAATTAAGTCTTTGTTTAGTGATGGGGCCCAGTGAATCTTTTCTTCTTCCACATATTAACATGTTGCCACTCTTCTTGTTTCATTTCTGCCACCATCCTATGATAGATGGTTTCACAGGGGTCTTCTTGGTATTCTGGCTCATACAATGCTTCTCTGCTCCTTATTAACAAAATTTCATAACATTTGTTTACATTATTATTATTAAAGGTGCACTTATTGCTTTTATATTTATAATAACTTTGCCTAATATTAAGGAAGTAGAAGTTAATTATCAGAAAAAATCTTCAGACTCTACACATAGATGTAGGTGCACTGATAGTAATAGGATTAGTTTATCTCTTGTTAAAAAATCTAATTATAAAGAAGTGCTTAGTGTTACAGAAATTAAGTGGTGATGCAGGCCTTTAATCCTAGCACTTGGGGGACAGAGGCAGGAAGATTTCTGAGTTCGAGGCCAGCCTGGTCTACATAGTAAGTTCCAGGACAGCCAGGGCTACACAGAGAAACTAGGTCTCGGAAAACCCAAAAAAAAAAAAAAAAAAGGATTTGAAAAAGATTGAAAATCTGTTCAACACAATCAGCTGCATATTTGTGCTTCCTTCGGGAAACATAGCTAATCAAAGTATTTGCATAATATAGTGCATATCACTAAGTTCAGTGGAAGAAAACTTTTAATATTAATGTTGAAACTTGTTACATAATTGAATTTCTGTGAAAATCAGTATGCATATAACTATTTATATTCATTTCATACATTAAAATCTTTCATAATTTTTCTGCCCACGGGCAATCCCTAATATCTCTAATCAATCAATCTCCATCATAGTTGCTAGTTACAAGTCTATGAATGATCTTTTTGGTGCTCAATACATGCATTTAAAACTTTTTACTATAAAAGCCCAGCTTCCTTTATAACTATGCCCTAGATTTGACATAGGATCTAATTCAATATTCTAATTAAAATTAAATGTTTGAGTTTTGTTTAATATACCACATAGGGGATGCTAAGGAACGTCTACACTTACAGCCAATTTAGAGTTTACATTAGAACGTTTTTCAGCCTCCAGCAGTGCAAGTTTATTGAGGGTGATCTTTCATCCTGAAAAATGATTCCAGTTGGGATGCCACTAGAAACTGGTCGTGTGCAGGCTGTGCAGTAAAATGAAATTCAACTAAATTTTGATTACAGTGAGCAAAATAATGAGATTATCAGTACTATACTATGCATGGTAAATTTATACAATAATTTCTTAGAGACATATTTTACATATCCCTTTAAAGCAAAGCTTACCTTATTATCAGATAGTTTGTCAAGGCTAAAATCTGTTTAAAGAGACCAATGACAGAACATATTAGAGGGTCTGTCATCTTGAAAATGTGAAGGGGTTTTAGATGAGCCACTTGTGGAATTGTTGTGTATGAGGATATTTAAAACATAATGGAAGTGCATCCATCAATCTATGAATAACTATACCAATAATAGTCTGTTGAAGTTTTTCACAAATATCCTAAGTACTGTGATGGTGAAATTTTTTCTGCTTTCAAATATGACAAAACAGCACTGAGGCTTTTAAAATATTTTTTATTTGTTATTTTATTTATTTACATTTCAAATGTTATCCCCTTCCCAGTTCCCCCCCATCCCATGCCTCTCTCCAATACTTCTATGAGGGTGCTCCCCCACCCACCCTAACTCCCATTTCATCACCCTAGCATTCCCCTACACTGAGGCATAGAGCCTTCACTGGACCAAAGGCCTCCCCTCCCATTGATGCCAGATAAGGCAATCCACTGCTACATACGCAGCTGGAGCCATGGGTCCCTCCATGTGCATTCTTTGGTTGGCATTTAATCATTTCCCAAGTACTACATATCACATGTCAGTGGGTATATATATATTTGAATATGAAATGTGCCCTGTGGGTTCATATATTGAATGCTTGATTTCTAATAACTAATGATATTTTGGGATGTATATAGAGTTTTGATGTGAAGTTCTTAAAGATCTTGTAGAAAATGAGTTATAATGAAATATTATTATTTTTATGCTACTAATTTATGTTCTTTTTTGCTAGTTAACACAAAAATCTTTTTCTTGAAATTTTTTTTTTATTTTTGGTTTATTTATTTATGTATTTATTTAATCCTTTTTTTACAGTCTAGACTTCTTCCTCCTCCCAGTCTGTCCCCAGGCCGCTCCCCATTTCATAGCTACTTCCACTTCCCCAGTCTCCAATAGGATGTCCCCACCATGCATACCCACCCCATCAGGCCTCCCCACTCCCTGGGGTCTCAAGTCTTCGAGGGTTAGGTATGTTTTCTCTTGTTGGGGCCAAACCAGGCAGTTCTCTGCTGTATATGTGGCAGGGGCCTTATATCAGCTGATGTATTTATAAAGTATTAGAAATAGTGGCATCCTTTTGAAATGTACCCCCAATTCCCTCTCTGCCCTGTGTTTCTTGGAGCCCCTTACATAAGAGAAAGCTACTAGCTACTTTTACAACCATGATTTCTGTCTCAGTGATTATGGGCCAAACCCTCTTAAATCATGAGGCAATTAAAATTTCTACCTATAAGTAGTCCTTTGTTGTTTTTAGAAAGAGCTGCAGAAAAGGTAGCTAGTGTACAGAAAACACATAACCAGAGGAGAAGCTTCACTTACTTATTTTCCCAACTATTGATCTTTAAATGTAATTGCTTTGAAGCAATGGATCCTTTCAACAAAATGCTGACATGATTTTTGAAAGTAAAACAGGTTGACTGTTGATGTAATATCTTCTAATCACACTAACAGGCATTAAATATTCACTATTTATGATGGGTTTCAAAGAAATCAAAATAGCTTAGTTACATGAAGTTAGATTGATTAAATTATACAAGCAAAATTTATACATTGTTACTAATCAGTAGTATTGTGTCATATAGTAGCTGTACTAATGATGCTGATATCATGTGACATCGGGGATTTGAGATTGAGTGTCAAATAATAACTATACACAGATTCTACTCAAACATTGAAGCAAAGCACTGGAATGATGAGATTACTTTTTTTGTTAATGTGGGAAATCGAGCTATAGAACTAGATTTGCTCAAATTTTGACAAGGTCATAACAAGTTTTAAAGTTAAATTGCTGCCCAGTTTTCATGCCACCATAGTCTTACAAATTTTAGGATGAAATTAGTTGTAAGCAAAATTAAATGTCCCGAGAGATTCAGAGCCAAGTTAGGATATTTGGAGTACTATAATACTAGACTAATAAGGTGCCAATTTCTTCCATTATGAAGAAACATAGACTAAAGTAAGGTAACTGAGACTAAAGATAAGAGGAATTCTCCCTGATATCTCCTTCTGAGTTCTTTTTGCTGACCCATCTCCCATTTTCATATCCTATCTATCACATATGAAGTGGAATTTCATATTTTCCTTTCCTCCCATTTTTAACTCATCAATCACAATAATTAGTGAAATGCAAATGACTAACCTGATAAAGACTCATCCTAAGAAATTAGTCACAAAAAAGCATCAAAAATATGTTCATTGCTTAGATTAGAGGTAGAAAATTGTCAATAAAACTAGTGTATTATGGGAAGGATTGCCAAATGAAATAAGCCAGAAAAGTAAAAGCAGTAATGTGACTTATGGAAAAAGAACATTAATTAGAAGCAAAGCTCAAAGATCCACATCCACATTTTTGATGAACAATGAATAAGTTTTTGTTTGCATAATGCAAAAATGATGACATCCTCTGGCCTTGATAATTGTTAACATTGGAATAAACATTGCTTTTGGCATCTTTAGAAAGAAATATTTATTATAATTATACTAGAGATATTTTAACAGAAAAATTGCATTAGCTATGTACTTATGAAGTAGCCTTTTGTTTCTTGTGAATAGCAGCAACTATAAATCAAAATATTTTTTGGTGAAAGTATGGTGAAAACAGACAAGAGCTTAATTTCCTATGCAGATTTCTTTGTGTATATATTGTCAAATAATAATGACTCATAAAGTAATTCTATTAAAAATTTGCACTTTAAGTAGGCAAATTAAAAAAGGAAGACAACAATATGGACTTTTAAGTACTTATTGATGATACCTGGAGCACTTCTTCTAAACTGAAGTGATTCTGTAAAATATCATTAGAGAATAAATAGCAGTTTGGAGCAAATGGGAAAGCTGCTGCTGCTCATAAGACAATTATACAATGATAGTATCCATGTGGGCTATAATCATCCACTAACATGATGCTCCAGGGATAAGAGAAATGATAATATATTCCAAAGTGTTTACCTACAGTACTGAAGGGATTCTTTCATGTTTCAAACTTGAAACAGACTTTAGCAGCAACTTCCATCAATCACTCTTCTATAAATGCTCCTTTAAATATAGTTTGTGAAATTGAATAGGAGGAAGTAAATTTGGTAAGACAAATTTTGGCTGATTTTCCAATCTGGGAAAAAGCAGGGGAGAAACTATGGTCCTTTCTTTTGTCCTGGCCTTCTTTGGGAGTATATGTTTGTATGTATCCATACACATATATTATGAATTCTTGTAATGTGATTAACCTTACTTACTTAAGACAATCTGCCAACATTTATAAAGTTTTTATCATTAAATTTAACACAAAAGACACAGGGCTTATTTATCAGATTTAATCACTATCTTTCACTGATCTCAATAGAAGTAGATAATGATACCGTGTCAGTAAGCCTAGAAGTGTAAGTATGTCACTCAACATTTGGGGTGCAATTCAACAGCATGTGCACAGTTGAACTCTTGTTTCCAGTGTTCTCTTTACTGCCGGAATAGCTAATGTATATGGTGTGTCCCAAATTCTTTACTAGTTTTTACTTCTATATCTGCATTACTGATTTTGTTTAAGTTAATCTTCAGGACAAGTAGCAATACAAAAGGCTAAAAGTGATTGTGACCAAGCATAAATGTGGACCACAGTTATCCCTAGAGACCCACACAGTGTAAGGAGAGAACAAATTCCTGTAAGTTGTCTTTCTTCCACATTTGTGACATTCAGGTGTTTATGTGCCTTGATACATCCACATAGACACATTGATATAAAATAGAGACACAGACACATAGTTCCACACAGACACAAATTACACGCACACATATGAAAATTAATTAATAAGTATAAAGCAAAATGCTAAATGACAAGAATAACCTTTTGTATTAGAATGTCATTAAGAGAATGTAGAACAGATTGTTATTGCTTATGATCAGAAATCTAACATATTAAAAATTACAGGGAATTAATGTTTTTAATCAAAATGATAGTTTAAAATATATGAATATTTTGAATGCAGTAATTAATGAGAACTGTCATTTTGAAAAGCTATAAAAGATAGTTAAAGAAATAGATACAAAATTATATTCTAAAACTAAATTTCAAATATACCAGATGGTTTTGAATATCAAAACTATTAACTCTATTATAATATGAAACTTATGGGACCCTAGTTACCATTTTATTTTTCTTTAATTGGATTTAGTAATTTTATTTGTTAATGTTATGAGTACATTTCTCCCATATCTTTCCTCCCACAAAACCTCTCATATAGCCCTCCTTTCTCTCTTTCATATTTGTGGGTTCTTTCATCAGTAATTGTTATACATCTAATGTAGGAACACATACACACACATACGGAGAGCCATTTTTAGCTGCGCCCTGAGAGCAAGTGGTCTCATAAACAAGCCCTTATTTGGCTAAGCTTGTTGCCATTGGTTGCTTCCACATCTGGTGACCTATCCGCTTTTCTATGTGGCTCATTGGGATTGGCTAAGCTTGGGAGTACTTAATGGCCGAGGGTGGGGCTCGAAGGCGGGGCTTAGATGGCAGGAAGGCAGGGCTTAAGTAATGGCTCCCTAGAGGCAGGAAGGCGGGGCTTAAGTAACAGGCTTCAGAGAGGCAGGAGCAGCAGAAGCCAGAGAACAGGAGAAGCAGGAGGGAGAAAACTGTTACAAAGTTCCTGAATAAACTGCTAAAAGGAAGAGTTCAGGTTGCATCTTTCTTGCTGGACGAGGCAGATGCAACACACACACACACACACACACACACACAAACTCATACATTCTTAAAGATAACCTGTTCAGTCCATATAATTTTATTTGTATGTATAATTTCAAGACTAACTTCCTGGACAACCAATTGGTACCATCTTCTGCTAGCAGTTCCAGCGTTCTTTAGTTGCCTATAGTTCTTTATGTGGGGTTGAGGCCTTATTGACCTTTCCTATTCAATTATACCACATTACAGTAGTGTCTTCACTTAGATCATCTGTGATCATTCACGTTGTTTACACATTATGGATGTAGCTTATGATGTCACTAGTGGATGTAATACCACAGGAAATCCCTAGATATCTTGTTCTTATCACTTTTCTATACCACTCTTTTATAAAGTTCTTGTATTTTAGTTACAAGGTTTTGTAGATTTATCCATTGCGAATTTGCTCCATAATCCTGTTATGATTAATTGAGGCTTTATGTAATAGCTTCTATTTCAAAAGAAGTTTCATTGAAAGCGTAATGACTACATTTCTGAGAGCATAAAGGAAGATCTTTAAAATTTAGTTATGATTCATGCTGGGTTAGTAAATTACAAATTGTAGATTCCCCTCCAGTAGTACAGTAATTCTTATTTACTTTTACCACTGATATGTGAACTTTTGGATCTTCATAAGCAACTTTTTTTTTTTTTGACAAGACTACTACAATAAAGCCAAATCGCAATGAAACTTTTAAATTAAAAAGAGTTATGGTTGAGTCAGTGAAAGTATAACTTCATTCTGGAATTTTATGCATGAGGCTCTTATTTTTCTAGACATGCATTGTTCAGAACTTTATAAAGTGAATCACAACAGTATTTTGGATAAGTTAATTTAATGTTTTTAAAAATGCTTTCAAATTTGATGTCTTATTTCATGCTTTCAATTTGTGTACCACATAAAATTGTAATTTACTGGGTTAAATTGCCTCACACTTTGTATTTCTCATGGAAGTTGTCTGTCAGTATGTGGAGTTTTAATGTTTTTTTATGTTGGTAAATTGTCATGTGGTATGATCTTTAGGCTCACTAAGATACTATCTCTGGAAAGAATAGATCATCCTATTTTATATCCAAGCATGTTTTCCACAAAGTGTAGGCTGAGCCTCATTTTCTAACAATATCAGGTAGAAAAACTGGTCCAAGAGTAAAATCACTGTGTTCTTGAAAACAATTTGATGGTAAACCATTTTCAATAGATGCCACTATTGTTTATCCCATGATCTAAATATTCCTATAATGGACCAAAGAATAGGGAAGTTTAGCCATAGCAAGCATAACCATGGAGAGAAAGCTGTATCAATCCTCTGTGTGATCTGTCTGACTTGACTTCCCATTTTCTGCCAGCTAATGTGAGTAGCCAGTTTGATGATGTTTCTTTATATGGCTCTTCTTTATTTTAAAATAAAATGGCTCTATCTTTATTTTATTTGGAAGGTTCATCTGAAGAGACACGTTCTCTGCCTAAGACACTCAGTGAGGAACTTCACATGAATCCCTCAGTTTCTACTTAAGTTTGTTAACTCCTCGATTTAATAATCTTTTGCTATATGTGTCTACTTATCATCTATCTGTCTTTTATTTATAATCTACCTACTCTTCCCTAATTATATCTTTACTTTGGGCTAATGTATTCATTCAATCAAAATAGAAAATAGCGACCATTCTCTGGATTATATAGAGCCAAGGAATATAACTATGAATTAGCATATGTTTATATTTATGATTATATGCATATATCAAATCTTATAATCACCAGTACTTAATAGTTTTGTATAGGATTACATTAGTGCACAACATACAGTTTTGTTTTTTTTAGATATTTTCTTTATTTACATGTAAATTTTTCCATTCCCAGTTTCCCCTCCAAAAAACAA
>NW_022196909.1:22763811-22790699 GCF_008632895.1 Mastomys coucha
CTCTGCTCCATAGTTAATCTCTGCAACTCCTTCAGTGGGTATTTGGTTCCCCCTTTTAAGAAGGAATGGAATGTCCACCTTTTGGTCTTCCTTCTACATAGAGTTTTGCTATCAAGCTTTATGTATTTAAAATTGGCTTTTAGAGAATCCATAGTTTTATTTTATATAAACAAAAGAAATACATTTTAAATGCATTTAATATTTTTTCAAGAAAATGGAGATGTCCAGGAAATACATAAAATATCCCCATCAAAAGTATTAAATGAAATTTTAAAATCAATTTTATTTACTCAACAGAAATATTTCAAAAGTTTCTACATTTTGATATTTATACATGATACATATGTTATCTTATCCCCTTTTTAGGGGAAATCTATGTAATTTATACATCATTATTGCCAGAAAAATAATCATTTTAAATGATTTGAAGCATTTAAATATGCTGAATATATATCTAACATTTATTGAAAAAATTATAGAAGCTGCAACAGTGTTGTCTTAGAGGATGAATTTTAGGTGAATGCTTCCTGGAACTACGTAGACCTGCAGGGTGCAACCACTTGTGCTATTATTTTACAGAACAGAAAAAAAAAATAGAAAAGAAAAGGTGCCTCAACTACACATAGAAATTTTACTATCACGGTCAACACATGTCCTATAAACAATAATACACAGCAATAATATTGGCTGTGACATATTTTATGTGAACATGAACATATGTGGTATATTTCAAGTGGAAAATGATATTCAAATGATCTTTGCTGGCCATGTATGTTTGTTTCTGTAGTCAGATTCTCTTATGGATGTATAAGAATTCCTCCAACAGTAACTGTCTTTTCCCAAAACATACTGATATAATGAACCTTAGTTTAACTTAGTATTAGGGTTTTTTTTAAAAGATCTGTAATTGCTAATGTATATGAATAGATATATTGTCAGCAAATTTCTTGGAAATAATTTCTTGGATATCAGTATTAAAACCCAGAATAACTGTTTAGATTGAACACTTATGTGGTTCAGCTTTACTTTTATAGTCTCCTTTTTTTTTTTTTTTTTTTTTTTGAGACAGGGTTACTCTTTGTAGCCCTGGAACTCACTCTGTAGAACAGGCTGGCCTTGACCTTAGAAATCTGCCTGCCTCTGCCTCCTGTAAAAAAAAAAATTGTGAAAAAGATGCTATAGGGTATAGTCCATTGTTCATGATGATTCTGTAAGGAATTGATTCTGACAATAAAAATCATTGATAGATATGGTTTGAGAAATATGCTTTGATTGTTTATGAAAATCAAATTTAGATTATTTTAAAAAGATTTTTCTACTTTACTACTTTAGAAGGTTTGTCTTTCTTTTCATTTTGTCTTGTGTCCAGATGCCTTCCTTTGTTCTTTTTAAGTTAAAAAGAGATTCTTCTCTCATGCATCATGACCATAGGTTGCCTTCCCTCCACTCCTTTCAGTTCACTCTTCCACCTCTTTAATCTGCTGGATCCACTCCCTGTCCATTTCCTTTCAGAAAAAAAAAAAAACAAAAAACCAAGCCTTAAGAGTATACAACCAAACAGGACAAATTAAAGTACAAAAACACAAGAAAAAGTCCTTACTTCAAGGCTGAACAAGGCAATCCTACTGGAGGAAAAGAGCCCCAAGACCAGGTAAAAAAATTCAGACACACTGGTTCCCACAACTAGGATTGCCACAAAACACTAAGCTAACAGACACAGTACCTAGAACAGATCCTTACAAGCTCCACGCTTGCTCTTTCAGTCTCTGTGAGCCCACGTGTGCCCTGTTTACTTGATTCAGTGGGGCATGTTTTCCTAGTGACATCGATTCCCTTTGTATCCTACAATTTTTAGGCTCTTTACTGAGCAGGATTCTCCAAGATCCAAACGGAAGAATTCAATGGAAACCTCCAGTGTAGAATGTCCGTTTACACGTTCATCTTTGGGTCTCTGCATCTACTCACTATCTACTCTGATAGTGACATCCACTACTGCCACTTAGAGTAGCCTCTATGATGTCAACTGGATAAAGCAATGGTCTATGTGTATTTTGTTTGTTTGTTTGTTTTTGTATTTTGTTGTTAACTCTGTATTCCCAGGAGGGGTTGTCTGGAATGAGGAATGAGTTTGTACTCGAGTGAATTCTTGTGAACCTTCCTCTAATGAATAAAGAAAACAATCACTGAGCAAGTAGGCAGAACTTCCAGGTTGGAAAGAAGAAGAGAAGAGGCAGGAAAGAGATACAGGCTTTTGGACAGGGACATCGGCAGGACAAGATGTAGCTACTAGTGACCCCTGGTTTAGATGGCGAATCCTAGTGGATTTGCCACCAGAGGATTTAGATTTAATGTTGCTTACATGATTAGGATTTGGTTGTTGTGCCCAGCAATTGAGTTACCCTTGATTTATCTATCTATCTATCTATCTATCTATCTATCTATCTATCTATCTATCTATCTATTTAATTTTATTTTATTTTATTTTATTTCTGGTGCTTTTGAGACAGGGTTTTTCTGAGTAGCCCTGGCTGTCCTAGAACTCACTCCGTAGACTAGCATGGCCTCAAACTCAGAATTCTGCCTACCTGCCTGCCTTTGCTTCCCAAACGCTGGGATTAAAGGCATGTGCCACCACTGCCCGGCTACCCTTGATTTTGAACTAAGTTTGGGTGGCAACCCAACTGGATTTCAGAGAGAAAGTTACAGCAGCAAAGCATGGGTTTGCATGAAGTGCACTCCAAAAGACCTTGGGAATTTTGAAGCATGTGACTGGCATAGTAGGGACCCACCAATGGTAACTTAGCAAGCTCTATGGAGAGATTTTGGAGCTCTGAGTCAGTCTCCATGAGATGAGAACAGGCCAGCCATGCCTGACAGGGCCTGGAGGCATAGCATGGATTGATGTTTGTTTTGTTTTGTTTTGTTTTGTTTTTAATATTTCCTGCAACATTGTACCAGTTGTGTTTGGTTCTACCCTAGGTCTCTCAGCTCTCCACTTTCCAACTTATGGTAATTCAAGTAGTGTCAGGCATAGGCTACCTCTTATGTAATGGGCCTCAAATTAAATCAGACATTGGTTAGCCACTCCCATAAATTCTGCTCTGACATTACCCCAGCACACCTTGCAGGTAGAACAGATTTTAGACAGAGTTTTGTTGTTCAGTTGGTGTTCATGTTACTCTCTTGGATTCCTGAAGAATCCCTCCCCACACCAAAGAGATTAGAACTTGCTGGTGAAGGCTCTATGTGGGCAGCAACTCAGCTCTCAAAATTCAATGAGCTGTATGGATGTTCTTCTAAACAATGGTGCCCCACTCTGTTTGTGGAGAGAAACCCACATTCTTAGCATTAGCCTGAGTTGTTTGGGTATATACATTGGACCCCCTGGGCCAACAACTCTATTGAAAGCAATCCTGTCATGCCATTGAGAATCATGCCTGGCTACAAGAGATGGCCTCTTCAGATTACATTTCGCTTTATGAAGCCTCTTCACTAGGATTGCTATCATAAATTATAAATAGTTTCCACTGTACTAGGTTGCTACACCACTTCCCAAATGCCCTCCAGAGCCAGTAGTCTATCTGCTCACTTTCTCCCCCAATTCGAACTTATCTGATCTGATTCCTTATACTCCTGTCCCCTCTGGCCTTAGTCAACCTGAAGAATCTCTTCTATTTTCCTTGCCTTGTATGACACCTGCAGGGAGCCCTCTCAATGTCTGACTAAGGGTCTCTCCATCTTCTTTCATCAGTTGCTGGATGAAACTTCTCTGATCATAATTGTGCAAGTTTCCAGTCTACATATATAGAAGAGTATCATCAGTAATAATCTTTTCTTCCTTCCTTCCTTCTTTTCTTTCTTCATTCCTTCTTTTTTCTTTCTTACTTCCTTCCCTTCCCTTCCCTTCTCTTTCCTTTCCTTCCCTTCTCTTTCCTTTCCTTCCCTTCTCTTCTCTTTCCTTTCCTTCCCTTTCCATCTCTCCCTTCTTTTCATTCCTTCCCTTCCTGTCTTCCTTCTTGTCTTTCCCTCCTCCTCCATCCCCTGCCCCCGTCCCTCCCTCTCCCACTCTCCCTTCCCCTCAACCTCTCCCTCTCTCTTAGTTCCTGCTGTTTAGTCCTTGCTCCCTGAGGTATCCATCATCTAGTTCCTGGTCCCCCCAGGCAGTCAGGCTCCTTCTCTGGCATTAGTCTCAAGTTGGACAAGTCATTAGTTGGCCATTCCAACTTCTGTGCTAAGTTTACCCCATCACATCTTGCAGGTAGGACAAATTATAGGCTAAAGGATTTGTGGCTGGGTTGATTTCCCAGTTCCACCGATGTGATCCTTGCCTGGAATCTATTGCACTTGGTTTCATTTAAGATATAATTCAGAACTTTAATAACATTCTAGTGTTAAAAAAATGAACTAACTTTACATGTCGGGTACTCATAACCAAAAAGATTTTGTAAAGACATTTTCAGAACTTTGGGTCAGAAGGACCAGATGAAGTTTCTACAGATCCAAGGAAACAAAATTATAATTCTTATATTTTGTTGGACAAATAAATGAGACTTTATTCCATAGAAGAATAATAGGATCTAGAATATATTCAACCTGTTATTTACACTATTTAACCTAACCAGAGTTTACTACTTTTGTTAAAATGAGTAGAGTCATTCTAATAGGGTTGTAGTTATTTTCTTAAACATGCAAATATTTTAAGATATATTCCTTTTTTGTTGTATATAATGTCTGTTTAATCCCTTTTGCTTTTCTTTCTTTTTAATGTTAATTGTTTGTTTTTAACTTGTTGAGGATATGAATTATTTGGGGAAATTCTTTTATAATCTTAGATATATGTTGTATAAAATTTTCTTCTAGTTTGTACTTTATGTTTTTCCTTATTCAGTACCTTCTTATTTTTATTTTTAATTAATTTTAATTAATTATTTTATTTATTTTTTTATCCCATATATTCCCACTACTACTATCCTAGAATCCTCTCTCCCAGTTCTTTACCATGAGCATATATGTAACAGCAGCACATATCTTACTTGTCTGGTCGCAGTAAGAGAGGACTTTTATATTTTTTACATTCCTATTGTTGAGAACTTTATAAAATAGTATAGCATTTATTGATTACTAACACTGGCTTTTAACGGAGCTCTTTATGTGCTCCCAAACATAACTGAAGACGTCTCACAAACACACACTTGCACACACACATAAACACACAAATAAATTGAAAAATAATTAATTAAAATAAAAACAAGTGAACAGACATTATATAAAACACAAGAATTTTTTTTTGTATCTGAAACCTAATAAAAGTTAGTCTATTCAGTGTTGCTAATATGTATATCCATTTCAGGATGACCACTAGAGATTGGACTCCCTATTAGGAGATCATTCAGGAGAAAACTGACTTGCAGCAGTCATTGGGTACCTGTACCTCTACATCTAGGTGTGACATTGTTAAATTTCTTTCATTTAAGCTGGCATATGTTGTCATTATTCATGTCTTCTATAGTCAACAATATTGTTGACTGTCATAATGTGGCATTCTCGACATCTGACCCTTACAGTACTTTTGCTACCTTACTCAATGTGATTTAAGCCTTAGTGGTGAGAACTGTTGTTTCAGCAGAGCCTTTGCACCCAACAGTCACATATTCTTTACAGTTTGACCACTTGTGTATCTCTGTCCTAGCATCCATCTGCTACAAAATGAAGCTTCTTGGATGAGAGCTGGTAGCTCAATTTATCAGTAGCTATAAAGGTAAGTATTTAAAATATGATTTGAAAGTTTCCCTGTTTAGGAAAATGGAAGGAGTGAGTTCTCCTCTAAGGAGTATAAATTCTCTATCCATGGAATTTTACTAGCTTTACAGTACCAGGTACCTGTTCTCTTCCTTTACCCAAGGAGCTGAAGGGCTTGCAGACCCTTGGGATGAACAACAATATGAACTAACTAGTACCCTCAGAACTCCCCGGGACTAAACTACCAACCAAAGAGTACACATGGTGGGACTAATGGCTCCAGCAGTATATGTATAGTAGAGGATGGCCAAGTCGGTCATCAATGGGAGGATAGGCCCTTGGCCTGTGAAGGTTCTATGCCCCAGTGTAGGGGAATGCCAGGGCCAGGAAGCAGGAGAGGGTGAGGTGGCGAGCTGGTGGAGAGGAGAGAGAATAGGGGTTTGTTTTTGCTTGTTTGTTTATTTTTATTTAATTTTTTTCTTTTTTTTTCGAAGGGGAAACTGGGAAAGGATATATCGTATGATATATAAATAAAGAAAATATCTAATAATAATAAAAAAGAGTAGTAAGTCTAACTAGATAGCTGTTGATATCCCTAAAATATGAATAACATTATACTACATCAGGGATATCCTGTCAAGCTTGCCGTTTTCTGTTTCCTTTTCTTTAAAGCTAGGTAGAGTCATTTATTACTTTCCTCCTATATCAATTTCTATAATATATCTGATAGTATAAGAATTAGAGCTTAAGAGTAAGGATTTCGAGACTGCTCCAGTTCTATTCTTGAGAATCCTGTGACCAAAGTGTCTAATGTCTTCAACAATAGACAGAACCCAAAGGAAACAAGGCTTCTGGGAATGGCAGAAGTGGTTCAAACATGAATTTACAGTGACCATGTGCTGTCTGTAAAGGTCTCGCACAGGACTAAAGTTATGTAAGCGGCCCATTGCTGAGTGGGGTGGGTAAGCACAACCAACCATCCCCAATCCAGATGTGTTCATCTCCAATTGATAAACACATAAAAAAAAAAAAAAACCAACAGTTTTCCCCCAGAGCGTCACACGGTATACAAATGGTCCTTAGCTGTCCAACTCTATAGAAGACACCCCCCCCCCCGTACACACACACACAAATGAATGGCATATTTTAAAATTTTTGTCTCATAATCCTTTGTCTGTGCATTTTCACCTACAATTTTTTTGCTTATATATTATGGTTTTTGGTTTTTTGCTTTTTTGGGGATTTGTAAGTGAGCAAACGTGTTTGTAAATGTGTCTTCATATGTCTCTTACTTTTTCTTTGGGTAATTCATTCTGTTACTTTTAGCCAATTTGGATTTTGGTTTTGTATTTGTGTTTTGTTTTACTTGCTTGTTTATTGTTTTTGTTTATTTTTGCCTCTGAGAAAGATAAGTATGTGCAGTTTGGTAGGTGTGCAGTATTTGTGAGGGATAAGGGGGAGGAGAACCTTGATCCTATGTAACATATGTTGTCATCTATAACAATAGTATATATTTTGAAAAAAAATATACTCATTAAAATCAGATACGTCTTAAATAGTGTCTCCTAGATTCTTAAAATATGAAGTATACTGTTTGTCATTGTCATCATCCTCTGCAATAACACGGAAGGGCTTTTTGCCCTTGTTATAGCAATCACTTTGCACTCACTGATTCTTATCCTCCTCTTCCTACTGACCCTGCACTGTCTGATACATTTAAAACCCATTATTTTCCTCTACACTTCTAGTAGGGCAACTTTTTGAGACTCTGTATAAGCACAGAACAAACTGAGACACGTTTCATTTTTTCTTATTGTTAGTTATAGTTACATGCCTCTGTAACTTTCAGTTTAAAATGTACACAATTCTAATAATATCTTGTTATTCCTGTATTTATAACAGTTATATTTTGCTCAAAATAACTGGTAAAACTTCAACTGAGAACTCGTTTGTTTTCTAATTACCTTTGAAATATTTCACAATTGTTAATAAAAATCATAGGGCAACTTACAGTGGTATGTGTGTGTGTGTGTGTGTGTGTATTCACATATGGTATCCTAAAGAGTGCATTTATATTTCTTTGTCATCAGATTAATAAGCCACTCATTCTTCTGCATGAGTACTTTGGAGAATACCACAACAGGACCACAAGAGAAACTTACATATACCATATGTTGACAGAACTGCTAATTGTTCAGATTTAAATGTAATCAACAAGGGAAGAAAAAATAAGCTTCTGAGAAACTGAAAAAAAAGAAATATAATTGTTTTGCAATACATGTGAGGTAGTTCAATTCTTCTAAGTAATATAAGCATTTCTGTTGGTGAAATAATAATTCAAAAAATTAGCAGAGTTATGTCCTACTTTCTTCAATCCTAGCCTATCTACACCTGGTATTTAATAATATACTAACAAAACATAGCAAACATTGACTGTTTTTATTGATTATTTCTCATTTCATATCCCTGTGTTTTCTTCCTTATAATAGGTGTACTGAAATCCTTTTAATATTAAAAAATATTCTCCTAACAGAAAGAATAAAGTCACTTCTTCAAACTCCTTTTGGTTGAAATTGAAAGCAAAAAGTAATTTCACTGTGGTTGTTTTCTGGTGGAAAATTACAGAATAAGTCATGATAGATAACATTCTCAAAGAAAATACAGTGAAGGGTGATAATTGCATATAGATACATAAATACCTCTACTAAGTCTTCCATCAATATATATCACAACCCTTATTGTGAAAATTGAATGAAAAATAAGATTACAGAAGAACATTTTTTAAGTGTCTTAATTATCCAATAACTTAAAATTTATCTACAATTTTCCAGGAAAATATACATGGTCTTTTAGAAAAGGATACATAATTTCTAAATGTGAAATTATCTTCTGAAAGATGGTACATTTCCCTTACCATAATATGTTGATGTGAAAAAGTATAATATAATCATGCTAAATGCTAGAACCATTTATCACAGCAATAAGTTTAAAAGGCAGTACCTAGTTCCTTGAATGATGTGGCTAGAAATTGTGGAGAAATTTATAGGATTGCCGTCTATCAGTGACATTAAGACAAGGAAATGTCTGGTTCATTGTAGGTTTTACTGTAATTTATTTATACATTTGACCCTGAAAGGTCACTTTTAAGGAACAGAAGTAACACAATGTTTTCAAGGATAAAATGTCAGTCATGTGATAATTTTTCTGAGATGTCTGGTTATCCTTACAAAGGAAATTAATAAAAGGAGTTAAATATCTAACCAAATCATTTAAAAATGTAAATATGTTTGTAGGACATGCATTAAAAATGTACCTATACTATAAAATTTTAAAGACATTTTTAGATATGTGTCAGTTGATAGAATCTGTTTCCTGCTAATTATGGACAATGAAATACGTGATTTTATTTTTTTAATATAAAATGGTCTAATCATAGTGAACTCAACATAAAAGACATAGTTGTTCTGTGCACTACAATGGCAATCTCTATCTGGAATATCTTTCACGCATGCATGCATCTTGCTCTGTGAAATCACTGTTATGCTACATGATTAGAGCTGTCAACATTTTATGTGTTCTTTTGAATTTATAATTTTCTCTTTATAACTTGACAAGTGATGATTCTTTTACATATCCTTAAGACATTGCTGAAAATATTTATATATTAACAAAATCCCACATTCCCTCACACCTTTCACAAATGATGAGTACACAAAAGTGACACTGTGTTTGAAGTCACACATCACAGCAGTTGATTCATCTCTCAGCCCTTGTCTTGACAGGTGCTGATGGTTTGCTTGCTATCTTGGTAACTGCTGCAAGCTGTCACATCTACTTCCAATTAATACATATCTGTTATAGGCAAGACACTCTAACAAATGCAAAATTATAACATATTTTTTTTTCAAATTTCACTTACCAGGTGTTGCTATGGTTTCTGGCTTAGCAAAAATGCCACAGAGCCAATGTTGACAGGTCGTCAGTTATTAGCCTTACATATTCTACTATCCAGCGGTAGTGCTCCACATAACAACAGAACACTGGCCTTGAGTGAAACACATTTAAAAAAGTTTAGGGAGAAACCAGTAAATATTTTACATACACCATACAGTTGGATAATAATTTAAGTTGAATTCTGAAAAGGTCTAGCTTTTTTATATATTACACATTTCTAAGTTTTAGTTTTTAATTATTTCTTTTGGTTTTAAGATTAAGATAATTTCATCATTTCCCTCCTTCCTTTCTTTGATCCAAAGTCTTCTATATATTTCTCTTTGATCAGTCATGTTTATTGCTGCCATATTCACAATAGCTAGAAAATGGAAACATTAGAAATATCAGACAACTGAAGTGTGGATAATAAAATCATGTTGCATATATATTAGAAGACACTAAAGTGCTTTAAAATAAAAAAAACATGAAACTTAGTGGTAAGTGGGTAGAACTATAAAAGATCATAATGAAAGACATGATTCAGAAAATCATCATACATTCTCACTCATGTGAGGGTTTGACTTCCAAATTTCATATGTGAGTGATAAACAAAACCAGGAAAGTTGCTTCTATTTGCAAACTTTGACTTTAGAGACATTTCAAGTTTCATAAATTTATAACAACTAATTATTTAAGAACATTATACAGAACATAAAGATGTAACTCAGTGGCCATACACTGTTCTTCCAGAGGACCAGAGTTTGATTCCAAACACCCAAGTCTCATGCTCCAGAACTGCAAATGCATAAAACTGCACTTTAATAGTCTCCATGGTTATTATACACAGTCATTCAGACACACACATGCAAACACACACACACACACACACACACACACACAAACACACACACACACACACTCACACACAAAAAAATAACTTGTAAAAAAGAATATTAAGATAGAAGATGTTGCTGAAATTATAAGACTTCAAGTAGAATGAATTAAATTTTATCTAAAAATGATTGGGACTAAATAGCCCTGAACATACAATTTTGGTACTTTTAAAGATTTATAAATAATATTTTAAAAAATACAGAATAAGTATACCCTACATCATTATGCATACATAATTTTGGTTTTTAAGCAAGTAGATTATTATATAAAGGTTCTTAAATCACCTTATTGATTAGCTGGTTTCTTCATGTCCAATCAAGATTTACTAATTAAGTTCCTTACAATTACAATAAAGAGATCTAAAAGAAAATTAAATTAAGTATAAATGATATTTTTAGAAATAAAAGTATTCATTGTATTAATAGTTCTGAAAAATCATCAGAGTCCAGAATGGACTCTCTTAGCACATTAAGGACTAATCAATTCAGAGGTAAAACGGTTTGTTTCACTGCAAAACAAGAGAAGCTCGGTTTGATAGACAGAGCAATATTAATTAAATTTGTCTTTCCTCTCTGTCAGAATAAGCAGATAAGAATAAATGATCCTGTAGGAGAATGGAATTTGAACAAGTTTCTGTCTGTTATTCTGCCATAGAATGTGAGACTATGAAAGATAATGTCTAGTTGTCTGCATAGTTTTGTAATTGACAACATTTGCTTAGCAAAATAAAATTAAGTGGAAGAATACATTGAAGATAAAAAGAAAGGAGACAGCGGAGAAAAGGTCATATAAGAAAAATGAGTATCAGAAAGTTATAATGTAGACTATTTTAATTAAGAAAAGTGAGACAAAGCTTTGTTCTGCCTGAAATGTTCTCATAGTTTGTGAGCTTTATTCAGGTGGTGGATAGCTTAGAGGCCCGAAGGCATGCATTTTACTTCATTTTAGGTCAGGATTTTAAGGTAGCACTATATGACAAGCCCCATGTAGACATTGGGTGACAAGTGGCAAAAAAATCTAAATAACAGCTCTATTCATTTATCAACAAGTGGAGTGGATTGAATTCCAACCTAATGTGAATCAGTGCTATAATTTGAATATCACCATTTAATGCATGTTGACATTTTTAAGAGGTATTGAGAAAATTAAGAAATGAGACTGTGTGTTAACTTTAAAAAATATATTTATTTTGTTTTTTGAGACCATAATATATTTACATGATTCTTTCCTTCCCCTTTCCTCACTCTAACAGGACTCTTAAACATGAGCTGAACATAGACAACAGGTAGAGAGATGTTAAATTGGACAAGGGAAAGCCCATAAATTTGTTAGAATTGTTGGCTTATCAATGTTCTGTTTTGTTGAGTGACTGAAACCAATCATGGGTAAATGGGTACATGAAATGATGAGTCACTGGAAAGTGGATTTCTTTTTGTTGTTGTTTGTTTTGTTTGTTTTTTTAGATATTTTCTTTATTTACATTTTAAATGTTATTCCTTTCCCTGTTTTTTTTTCCCTCCAAAAAGTCCCTATCCCACCAACCCCAAGAAAGAGACTCTCATGCTAGATTCCAGTGTATTATTTTTCGTTACTTTTAGACATTTCTAGAAGGACCTAATGAGCACACTCTTTTTTCCTGATGAAGTCCATAAGCTATGAGGTTTATAACCTCAAATACTATAATATATACGCTTTCTGGGGTAAAGTTAGACAGGAAGAACCACCCAGGAAAATGAGAGGAAATGGACCCATGGTACCTGAGCACAAGAACCAGCACATGGCAACAGGTAGACTAAAATAAATAGGTTATCTTAAGTTATGATTCTAGTAAAATAAGAGCCTAGTTATAGGACCAAGGTATTTGTAAATATATTTTGAATCTCAGTCTTATTTCTGGGAATGTGGGGCTTAGAGGAAGAATTGGGCTTAACTTCAACAAAAAATTTTTAAGTAGGTTTTGTTTAAAATATGTAAAATTAGGAAAAACTTATTTTAAAGTAATTTTTTTTATTTAAGGAATTTCTCTATCCTGTCCACCAAGGTCACTTTAGTTCTTCTGATCTGAATTTCTTCTGCAAGACTCCCCTAAAAAAAGAAAGCTAGTGATAGGGTAAATGATAAAACCAAAAATCTGGTGGTTTAGGGAGCCAACTATATCATCCCAGAAAACCACAGCACTGCCACCTATCAATACCAACCTGAGGAAAAGCTCACTTTTAGGTCATAGTAGCAAGGTCATTTTCATTCACACCCCATCAAAACCCTCTTGAGGAAAATCCATCATAGTAACACCAGACTTGTTAACTGAAACAAATCATCATCCAGGAGGACACTGAAAGAGGTACTAAGAGGCAACTACTAACCCAGACCATTAACCCAATAAAACTGTGCGTGATAAAAAGAGAAACAAATACCTTTTATGATAAAAATAAGATAATGGAATTTCTGACCACTGAAGCACTTCTACAGAAGACAATTGAAGAGATCTTTAGTAAAGAAAAAAAAAATCCTTCTACGGGGGCAGTAAAAGAAAGAACCTAAGGTGGAATAATAACTAAGCAGTTAAGAAGGAAGACAACAGAAGGAAGACTAAAAAATGAGTAAACATGTTTCAATAATAACTGAATGTTCATAATACCACCATCTCAATCAAATGATCAGATACTGGCAGATGGAATAAAAATTGGGAAGCACCTATTTGTTGCCTGCAAGAAATAAACCTCGCCATTAAAGAGAGCCATTTCACTCTGGTTAAAAACTGGAAAATGTCAAGAAAAATAAACCTAAGACACAAGTGCTGATGTTCTTTAACATCTGTCAAAAGAGACTTCACAACAACATTAATAGGAAAGCATAAAGAGGTCACTTTACACTCAGTAAGTGAACAATTTATCAGCAGTACATTGCAACTATAGACATATATACCCTGAACACAGGAACATCTAATTTTATAAAACAATCACCCAATTAAACCAAATACACGAGTATCCTGTGATATCACTATTTCAGTCTCATCAATTGGTAGATCATGTTAACAAAATATAAAAAAAAAATAAGAAGAAAAGAATTTAATATCTGAACTCAATGATATCATTGATCAATTCAATATTAATTGAATCTAGAGAACATTCTATTTAAACATAAGAGAATTTTGAAGTTTCTTGGGAAACTATAATGATCCTTAGTACATATTGTATTTTAGTGTACAAAGTAAGTTTCATTAAATAAAAGAAACGGAATTAATTCTATCTCATTAAATCAGAGTAAGTCTTTACATTAAGAACAAGAAATTTTTTTTAAAAAATGCCCAAATTTATGGATATTGAAAAATACACTATTGAATAGTGGTCATTGATGAAACAAACAAACAAAATTTTCCCCAGAATTAAAAGACGAAGTATCAAAACTTACAGAATACAATTAATGTGACCTTAAAATAGAAAGGAGTAGCTATGATTACCTATATTAAGAAATTTGTGATATCAGGTAAATAAATTATTACTATATGTTTAAGGTCCTGAAGAAATATGCCTTGCTTCAAACCAATAAATGGATATTAATCAATGGCATCAAAGCAAAAATTCATTAAGTAGAAAAATAGAATTAACTAAACAAAAGTCTAGCTCTTTGAAAATGTAAGATGAACAAAACTCTAATCAAACTAAGCAAAGGAGAGGAATTCCATACAAGTACTGGGAGAATATCAGTTTGCAAATGTCTAAGCAGGAATAGAATGGGAAGGTGAGGGAGAAGCGAAGAGTGAGAACAGCTTTAATTTAAAAGAATAATACATAGAAATACGTGAATTTATATAAAATAATATTGTGAGTTAAATTTAACAATGGGGAGATGACTAAATCTAGGGAAGAAAATCAGTGTTACTAATGCACTTCTCCATTTTTTATTTTTTTTAGTGGGGATACATTGTACTATCTCACTTATTTATTATTAATTTAAATTTTTGTACAAATTCCCATTTTCTAGTTCTAGATATCTAGGAATTTACTGTGCTATAGATTGCCTTAAACTCAAAGTAAAGTTATTTTTATAGGCCTTGGAAAGTTACACTACCAAGCTTGTAATTTTGTTTTGTTAAGCCTGACAATGTTTTCTAGGTGCTCAGTCTCAACAAATTGTATCGATTTATCCTATCTGAAAACTAAACTACAATGATACCAGACACATTCTTTATGTAGTGCTTGCTTCTATCATGGCTGCTTCTTCTTTATTGTTAAGAATGAACTATTTGTCTGGAACATTACTCTCCACTCTCTAACTCTGATATCAGTGACACTAACCGATCTCCTCTTTTGGGTCATAGAAGTGTCAGCATCTCAAGAAAGCCTAGCAGACATTCTCAAAACAATTGAAATCTTCTCTTAATTTCCCAAAACACTTCAAAACCCATTCAGGTTATTAAATTTCCTATAGTGAATTTCACATCTAATACACAATATAATTTAACTATTTACCATATATATGGTTTATACCTATTTTATTAGGATTTAAGTTCTATACAGATATGTTTTACTCTTTCTATTCAATGACACTTAGAAGGATATTTTATAAAAATTTAACAAGTAAATTTTTGCATACAAAGTTCATTTATACAAGTTATAATCAGAAAAACAGATGGGGAGAAGTTTATTTTCCTTTGATAATAACAAAGAATATAGAAAATATGGTATAGGGGTTATAGCTGATATGCTTCTGCATTTCATGATTTAAATATTCAAGTAAATATTTTCCATTATTTACTCTGCTATATTGTCAGCTCATAATGCTACATCAATCTTTTTCCTCATTGCATTCAAATAGTAAAACCTGTCATGGTGCATTTAGTCTTTAGACATGAGTTATTGGCACATTCTATGAATAAGTAACAAAATACTAGTGATCTCTGTGAGGCATTTTGCATCTGGAAGCAAATAAGGGTTGTAAAATAAAAATTTCATGTGCCTCTGTTTTAAAAATTCTCATTATACCATAAAATCAATATAAATTAAGCAATATAATTTATGATAGAATAAAATGTTTTGCATCTTCTCAAGTTATCCTAAATACCAGTTAAAAAATTTCCTTCATTTTCAACGGAATCAATCATTGTCATTACTAAAGACAACATGACTATTTTTCTTTCTACTATGAGAATCATAGTTTTATTTTTATACTTATTACTTTTATTTTATATACTTATTTATTTAACATAATAATATATTTCCAGTTAATCCATAGCTAATTTAAAAGACTGTAACTCCTTAACATAATAATGTAGCTTAGTCACAGTAAAAATTTAAAGTATACTGAATTGTGGATATAATTAAAAGGAAAGAAACATAATAAAGTCTAGTCTTATGAAAACTAAAATTTTTTTTGGCTTTTTTTAATGATGACTACATCA
Source organism: Mastomys coucha (assembly GCF_008632895.1). NCBI lineage: Eukaryota > Metazoa > Chordata > Mammalia > Rodentia > Muridae > Mastomys > Mastomys coucha. The sequence continues at coordinate 22,779,779 of NW_022196909.1, forward strand.
TTTATCCTCTTCCAACCTGTTCCAACAAGGCAAAGTCTAATTTATTTAAGTGAAGAGTTTTTTAAAATGAAGGTACTAGATCTAATCAAAGAATTGAGGAAAATTATTGTTCTTATTGTTAAAAGGAAAGCATCATGAATAAGCTTTATTTCAGAATTTCAGTGTTTAGGTGTGGCACAAAAGCGGGGAAGCTCTCTCCCTGGATAAAAAAAAATCTTTAAAAATCATGTAATTTTGGAGATTTTACAGCATAAATGAGGATTTTGAAGGAAGTGACTCCACTTTAAATTCGTTAAACTTGGAAGAACTTAAACTTTTCAAATTATTATGTCACTAAAACTTTTATCAATAGCTAATTTCAATAGCTACCTTGTAAACTTTGCAATCAGTTAAAGGGAAAAATCTAAAGTATTCTAAGCATGTGATGGTTCATTTGCTAGATGATCAGCTTCATGACTGTGGGTATGGTGTATGTGTGTTTGGGTGTATATTTGTGTTTTGTGAGTATGTGAATGTGGATATGCACATTTAAGATTTTAACCTTCAAATCTGTATTAGAAGAGAGCATAGGTGGAACAAAATAGGATACAATGTTGACAGGTTTAAAAGAAGTGACAAATCTAGTAGTTGAGACAGGCAAATTATTATCAAAATACAGTGTATGAAGATCTCAAAAAATAATAAAAATGTTTTAAATGTTTTTGTTTTGAGGTTATATCACAATTATGTTTCTTTTTTCCACTTCCTCCATTCAAACCCTTCTATATAGCAATCACTTTTCTCTTGAAACATATGGTATTTTTCCCATTAATATTTGTTACATATACACACACACATATAATGCTTTTATGTAATACAAATAAAAATTACATAATATATTCATATTATTAAATACATTAAAAAACCTGTTTGCTCTTTATAATGTTACTTTCATGTCTATTTTAGGGAGTATTTGATACTAAATAAGAAAACTAATAAGCTCTTCTCTGCAGAAGATCTCCCACATGTCTGCTTTAGCCAAAGAATCCTCTCATAAGACAGTTTCCAGGAGAACATCTCATGACACAACAAAGTCTCCAGAGACACTAGAAATCTCCAGTTCAGGAGATGTTTTACATGGTGTAACAGGCCACTAGTGTGGCATAGGTTACAGAACTGCTTTTCAACCTGTGGGTGACGATTCATTTGGCAAACCTATCTCCACAGATATTGACATTATGATTCATAATTGTAGTGAAAATACAGTGAGAAAGTAGCAACAAAATCATTTCATCGTTGGGGTCACAGCATTAGAAAAATCTATTAAAATGTCATAGCATTTGGGAAGGCTTAAGCAACTTTTTTCTTGGACTCCGTATTTCCTGATACATAAAAATATGAGCAAGCTACTGCACGCTCCTGCTCTCAGCATTCAACAGTTGCTTGTTCAGTTACTTTTCTGGTCTTAATATGTCTTTGTTATCATGGTAAACTCTATCTTCTCAAACCATAAGCCAAAATAAATTATTTTTCCCTTAAGTTGATTCTTATCAAACACTTGATAGTAGCAGTAGGGGAAGTTAAAAAAAAAAATGAGGAATACTTGGAGCTACAGTCAGTTCATCACTGGAGAACTAACTAATATGGAACACTGGTACCCAGAGTAGGGTCATCACTGTGATATACCTGACACAGACCTATTGCAACTGCATTATGGGAAGGATGAAGATGACTCTGTGGTGGATCAGATAGAAGTCAGGAATTCTAATTGGTAAGAGGTAGAATCTCATGGATGCTTTCATTTGCATTTCCCTGATGACTAAGGATGTTGAACATTTCTTTAGGTGCTTCTCAGCCATTCGATATTCCTCAGTTGAGAATTCTTTGTACCTCATTTTTCAACAGGGTTATTTGTTTCTCTGGACTCTAACTTCCTGAGTTCTTTGTATATATTGGATATTAACCCTCAATTGGATGTAGGGTTGGTAAAGATCTTTATCCAATCTGTTGGTTGCTGTTTTGTCCTATTGACAGTGACCTTTGCCTCAGAGAAGAGTTGCAACTTTATGAGGTCCCATTTGTCAATTCTTGATCTTAGAGCATAAGCTATTGGTATTCTGTTCAGGAAATTTTCCCCTGTGCCAATATACTTGAGGCTCTTCCCCACTTTCTTTTCTATTAGTTTCAGTGTATCTGGTTTTATGTGCAGGTCCTTGATCCACTTGGACTTGAGCTTTGTACAAGGTGATAGGAGTGGGTCAATTTGCATTCTTCTACATGCTAACCACCATCATTTGTTGAAAATGCTGCTTTCTTTCCTCTGGATGGTTTTAGCTCCTTTGTCAAAGATCAAGTGACCATAGGTGTGTGGGTTCATTTCTGGGTCTTCAATTCTATTCCATTGATCCACTTGCCTGTCACTGTACCAATATCATGCAGTTTTTATAACAATTGCTCTGTATACAGCTTAAGGTCAGGGATGGTGATTCCACCAGAGGTTCTTTTATTGTTGAGAATAGTATTTTGCTATCCTAGGGTTTTGTTATTCTAGATGAATTTGCAAATTGCTCTTTCTAACAATATGAAGAATTGATTTGGAATTTTGATGGGGATTGCATTGAATCTGTAGATTGCTATTGCCAAGATGACCATTTTTATTCTATAAATCCTGCCAATTCCTGAGCATGGGATATCTTTCTATCTACTGCAACTTCCTTTGACTTCTTTCTTCAGAGACTTGAAGTTCTTGTCATAAAGATCTTTCACTGGCTTAGTTAGAGTCACACCAAGGCTAAGATCAAAAACTTAGGTGACAGCAGATGCTGGCAAGGATGTGGAGGAAGAGGAACACTCCTCCACTGTTGGTGCAATTGCAAGCTGGTATAAACACTCTGGAAATCGGTCTGGCAGTTCCTTAGAAAATTGGACATAGTATTACCTGAGGACCCAGCTATACCACTCCTGGTATACCCAAAAGATTCTCCAACATATAACAAGGACATGAAAGACTGAATCTAGAAATTTGGAAAAAGCATGCTAATGGAAATGCATTAATGTATAACCTTTTCTTTTTTTTTTTTAATTTTAGATATTTTCTTTATTTACATGTGAATTTCTCCATTCCCAATTTCCCCTCCAAAAAACAAAAAAACAAACAAAAACAAACCCCTGTTGCCTCCCCCCTCCCCATGCCTGCCACCCCGCCCTCTCCCACTTTCTGGCCCTGGCATTCCCCTACACTGGGGCACAGAACCTTCACAGGGCCGAGGTCCTCTCCTCCTATTGATGATTGATTTTGCAATCCTCTACCATACACATGCTGCTTGAACAATCAGATCCCTCTATGTGCAGTCCTTGGTTGGTGGTTGAGACCCTGGGAGCTCCGAGGGTACTAGTTAGTTCATGTTGTTGTTTGTCCTAAGGGGCTGCAAACCCCTCAGCTCCATTGGTCTTTTCTCTAATTCCTTCACTGGGGACCCTGCACTCAGTTCGATGGATGGCTGTGAGCCTCTACATCTGTGTCATTCAGATACTGTCAGAGCCTCTCAGGAATCTGAATAACCTTTTCTTAAAGAAGGCATAGGAAGTCTCTGTAACGAGCCAGGAATGTGGACTGGTCAGTTCCAGGAACAGGATAGCGGTCAGCCATTAAAAAGATAACATTGCCCAGAATAAGGAACAGGACAGCAGTCAGCCATTGAGAAGATAGCGTTGACCAAACCACAGGATATTGGTCATCTAAGTAGTCCTAGGAGTGGTCAGTCATTAAGAAGATAGCGATGACCGAACCACATTCCTCTAGACAATGAGTGTGCAGAATGACTTCCTTGTGATCTGACTCAACTAGGTAGTGGGTTCCTTTAAAATTTTCTATTGTTCTCATGCTATGTATCCTTGGTCACCCCATCACCCCCCTTGGGTTGTATTTTTTCCCTTTAAATACCCCTCACTTCTTGTGTTCGGGTTGAACCCCTCTGGCCTGCCAGGCTATGAGTTCGACCCCAGGTCTGGCTTACCCCAAATAAACCTCATGTGATCCCAGCAAGATCAGTCTCTCGTGAGTTATTGGGTGGTCGCATCATCCTGAGACTTGAGTGAGGGTCTCCCCAGTTCTGGGGGTCTTTCAGACACATGCTCTACTATTTTCATAGCAGCCTTGTTAATAATACACAGAAACTGGAAAAGAACCCAGATGGCTCTCAACAGAGGAATGGATACAGAAATTGTGGCACATTTACACAATGGAGTACTACTCAGCTATTAAAACTGAGGACTTCTTGAAATTCTTAGACAAATGGGTGTCTTTCTAGCAAAAAACAAATTAGGGAGGTTTTCCACCAAGTCCTGCCTTCCCATTGTGTGTGGCAGCTGAGGCTATGATGAAAGGAACCAGGGTTCTACTCAAACTCGCAATAGAATTTGGCTTGTTCACAAAGGTAGCACTGTTTTTGAAGGCCCGAAGAAATACTTGAAAACTAAGTATTATTCAGTCTGCCCCAAGGACTCAGAAAGTTAATGAGCCTACTAGGCCATAATATTTTTTCCCTGGGCTATTGGATAAGTCATGTCTGAAGCTGTGCAGGTCCAGCCTAAGATGCAATGGATTCAGCAAGACGCCAGAAAAGCAGGGAATGCACTGAGGAAAGCTGCAGGTGAACTACAGAATCTGTCAGCCACATAGACTACAGGCAACCGAGTTCTTTCAGCAGACCTACCCAAGCCAAATGAAGTTGACGCCACTATATAACTCAGAATCTAGACATGAAACTTCGATCTGTGATGTTTGCCTTGTTAGAATTTGGACTTCCTTTGATCACTACTCAATTTGGAATGAGAACAGTCAATCTGTTACCTCGTATGTGGAAAGTGGTCCACTCGTTGAATGTTTATACAAGGGCTAACAGAGGTCAACTTTATTCTCAAGAAGATGCTTTGGATTCTAATGTTTGACAAATTTTGAAACTCCAAGGTTATGTGAACTTGAAGTTGAAGTGAATGTATTGTGATATGACTGTGCATTTTGATGCACCACAATATGGTTTGTATGTGAAGCGTCTCCCACAGGTTCATATATTTGAACACCTGATTCTGAGCTGGTGATATTGTTGTGAGAATTTCTAATGCAGTAAGAATTAGAGCAAAATTGAGGTGAAGTGGTCTCTGACTGAGGGCTTGTTGTCTCCTTCCCCCTCTGCCTGAGCGCTGAAACTGACAGCTTCCCTCTGCCTGAGCTCTGAAAGCAGAGCTTACCCCCTGGGGCTGAATCCGGCCTCCTGTCGTGCAAAACAATGGCCCACAATGCCACAGTTCCTCCTGAAACCAAAAGAAGGACTCACAGCTAGTTCCTGCTAAGCCTCCTGTTTGAGGACATCGCTGACCATAAACAGACTGACCGCCTGAGAAAGGAATCCGCTGAGAACCTGGCGTTTCCACGGCTGTTGTTATATTTACGTTATGCATATATTATGTTTTAGATATTGTGGTTTCACTTTTTGTGCCTGGATATATAAACCTATTGCACCCCAAGTAAAGTGTTGCTTTGATACATTTACTTAGCGTCCCTCCTTGTTTTTGTTCTCCGCCCATTGGATTTCACAGGTCTAGCCCAACTTCCAGTCTGAAGTAACCCACCAACCAGAGTAGATTCGCTGGCTGGAATTCTACAAGGGCTGGTTGTATTGTTCCTTGTCCATCTCCTTTTACTTCTTAATTGACAGCATGGTAATCAGCCACTTCAAGCCCCATTTCCATAATTGTAAGTCATTCTCACTGTTACGTTACATAATAAACTATATCATTCAAACTATTAGTTAGAATAAAAATTCTTGCCGGGCAGTGGTGGCGCACGCCTTTAATCCCAGCACTTGGGAGGCAGAGGCAGGAGGATTTCTGAGTTCGAGGCCAGCCTGGTCTACAGAGTGAGTTCCAGGACAGCCAGGACTACAAAGAGAAACCCTGTCTTGAAAAACAAAACAAACAAAAAAATTCTTCCTTAAATATATCTGTCAGGAATTTAATCAGCAATTAGAAAAGTAACATAATCCGTGTTGGTAAGTCTGCTTATATTTAGAAAAAGTACTTTGGAAATATGATTGCAGTGTTGAATTAAGTATAAATGTCAAACCGATGCCTTTGCCTGTATTCTTGCCTGTATTCTTGAATTCTTATCAGTAGGTGATTATCTTTATTTTTTCTTGTTCAGCTTAATTGTTTACGTCAGTGAATAGTCTTGGAATCATAATAGCAACTGGAAATGGAACCAATGCAAATCCGATGTTATATTTATGCTTCTGCTTACAGAAATAAATTATTGAAACCCTTTCCATATATATAGATCCAGTTAATATTACCTTATCACCCCAAGAGAACCCAATATGTTCCTATTACTCTTTATTTATGAGCACTCCTTATGTTTTTTGGCATCCTTGTATTACAGACTTTATGCCTTTTGTATTATATATGTTACTCATAGTGTGATGTGAGGTTCAGTTTGGCTTTTTTCTTTATTTGCCCTTAGAAGAATTCAGCACAACTTCAAAATTAACTTAGGTATGGTAAAATGTTGATTCTTATCATTTTGTAGCAAAGGTGAAAAATAAGGTCTTGCTTCTGGAATATAATCTTATAGTGGATACAGGATGAAAACAAAATGGCAGCAATAAAAGACAGCAGTCATTGACACTCTAAAATCCCCTATATCAATTTATGGTTGACTATGACAGATTAGCTTATTCTTATAAGAATAAAGTTCCAGGTCACTGATGAGGAGCCTCTATTCTAGCCCTAAAACATCTCTCTCTTTCCATAAGGGATTTAGATTTACTCAAGTTTTCAAATAGAAGAATATAGCTTCAAAGACTTTTAATGTTTATACAACCAAAATCAAAATGTTTCTAAAGCAACAAAACTACTACTTGTACAGTGCTTGTACAACTTCATTTCATAATAGGAAGAATTTGGAGGACAACACGTGTTGCCCACATTAGATTTGTCTGGAATTCCACTGGCATTGTACGAGGCTGGTGAGACAGGGAAACTGTCCTTCTTCAAAATAGGATGATCTGTATCAAAATCCATGAGCAACCAATGGTACTACAAATCTGTTACAAGAAGACGTGCCAGAAAAAACTCAACATAAAACAAAAATGTAATATGTTAGCTCATATGAATGGAAGAAACCTACATGTTATGAAAAACACCAAATATAAACACAGAAAATAAGGTTTATCCTTTATATTTCTTCAATAACAATAAACCCATGAAAGTTAGCAAACCAAAACCTAAATTGCCCAAAAGGAAACAAGAAATACTAAAATGTATAAAGTTTAGATTACAAAAAGGACATTGGAATATATGGTATTGAAACTCAAAGCATAATTGGATCCCAATATGTTAGACAATGTATAAAGTATGAACAAGGGAAATCCAAAAGAACTCTGAGGAATAAAAGAAAATCTAACATGTAATATGAAGTGATGGAATTGAAACAATAATAAAAAAAAAGTCTGCATCATGTGTATTGTACATTTATATCCTTATAACAAATCTTGGCATTGACTCAGCAACAAAATGAAAAGGTTTTTTTTTTTTAATTCCCTGCAAAAGTCTTAACAAAATATAAAACTTTAATTCAGCATCACATTAAAATATCATGAAAACTGGATTTAATCACACATGTAGCAGAATTTAGGACAATCCCAAATTGGAGAATAGCTTAGGCAATGTAATGAATTTGAAAACACTTTGTACTGAATAACAAGTCTTTGTCTCATAAAAATTATATGCTATGGCAAATTTAGTTTTATATGGTTAATACACTGATTGCTTAGGACATGAAATCTATAAACAATCTATTGAAAATGTCAAGGACATAAATCATATGATTCTTTAATTTGGTAATAGAAAAAGTCTTAGTCAAAATTCAGATTTTTCTTCACGATAAAAGCTCAAAAAACTTAGATATAGAAGGCTACACAAAATAATAAGTATCAAACCCTCACCCAATATGATTCAGAAAAACCATAACCTGTATGGAAAGATGCATGACAAGAGCCTGTTACCATTGTACTTATTCAATAGAACACTAACAAGCATACGACCAGAACAATCTGCCAAGAGAATGCAATAAAGAAATAATTCAGGCTAGGAAATAAGAAGTAATATTATTCTAGTTTGTACATAATATGGTTATATGCATAATAATTATACCCAAAGGAGTTTTTATGACTGTTAAATCCTCTAAAATAGCAGCATGAGAAGTCAGTAGAGAGGGCTGGAGAACCTTTTCTAAAATACATTTAACTCTATGAATGTACTCAGCAAAACAATTATATTCATAATAGCTACAAAAGATACTTCTTAATAAATATAACTAAGAACATAAATGACTTTGAAAAATTACATAGAACTAAAATATATTTGAAGACATCAGAAAGTAGAAATAGTATAATGTTCATGAGTTGGAACAATTTCTGTCATAAGCATGGCTGAACTGACATAAGAATGTAGCTTTGTGGTAAGTCTGTGCTTAGCATTTGCAAGAACCTGGACTGGGTCTAATACAGTTATAAAAATATAAAAAGTCATACACATTATAAATATATCCATATTCAATGGAAATTCACCCAAATCCCTCTAACATGCATCAAAGAAGTAGCAAAAACTCTGAAGTTAATAAGTAAGCAAAAGTCCTCTTGAGTAGCAAAAGAAAATTTGAGTGTAAGGAAAAATGCTGGGGTCATCCTAATATCTAATCCAAATCACACTAGAGACTGAGTTGGAAGGTCATATTATTGACATTCAATGCAAACAAAATTTATCTCATGTTTAACACTGGAATATAATAAAGAATGCAGAAGATTTTTTCGAGCATTATTAATTAACTGGTCCTTCAAAAATTTGGGAAAATTTATTAGAGAATGTACAGACTTTAGATCAAGTGATATGAAGAAAGATGTATGTTCATATGTAGAAGCCAAAAACTATAATTTTTTTACCCATTATAAAAATTGATTCAAAATGAGTCAAAGCATCTAAAAACTTATCTTTAACTTTAAAAGCAGTAGAAGAAAATAAAACATCTTTCAATTATTTTGTTAGTTTTCTCGATGGCATGAAAATGCCTTAGTACATAAAAGGAATAGTAAAGTCATAGAATAACTACAAATTAAATGTTTTGGAACAACAAGAAAGTAAGCAAAGCTAAATTTTAAAAACATGCAAATAAAATAACATTTAAACTGAACAAATAACATCTGACATACATTCCTTGTTGATTTGATAAAATACCTGACAGAAGTAACTCAAAGGGAGAGTAGATTTTGGATCCCAGCTTGACTGAAGTTTTCTTTAGGGTATATAAGTCATGGAAGCAGGAACTTGAGGGAGCTGACCACAGCAAATTCACAGTCAGGAGTGAAGAGAAAGGCTGGGTCTTCACTTGGTGTTTCCTCTTGCTGAGTGCAGATTATCAGCCAGTCACATTGGGAATGAATTCCTCCTCCTTGTTTAACTGTGTTTAGAAAAGCCTCCAGAGCCATTGCCAGAGGTTTCTTTCTTAGGGAAAATTCTAGATCCTGACAAGGGAGTAATATTAGCATTACAATTTGCAGTATTGTCAAAAATAAATAGTCAATTTATGTACCATAAAAATGGCTTGAAAAGACTCTTCACATAATGACATGGAACTTTTTGGGTATGTCAGGTGGTGCAGACTCATATGGTGTTTTGCTGAAACTGTCTCCCATGTCGTTTTGCTACAACACCCATGGGAGGATAAGTGATATTTAGAGAGAACAAATGAGACTCAATGGATAGTGATGTCATGTATGCAAAGCTAAACTTGTAATGCTTCATTGGTCTCACATCTTCCTCTTTGCTGATCTTCACTTCTTTAAGAGATGCACACCACAGACTTTCTCCAGGTGTCCAGCTGGTACTCGTGGTTTCTACGCTGAATCTTTTGACATAATCACTGTCATTGATCATTTATATGTAGAGTTGTTTTCTTATATAAATGAAACCATATTTTTACATACTATAATATAAATCATGTAACTGGCATACAACAAAATTCCACAGGACAAGCAGTTACAGAAAGAGCCAATCTTAGTTTAAGGGAGACGCTTATTAAACACAAAGGACAACTAAAACCCCTCAGGGACAGATGAAATAGTGCCCTGTTAATCCCTGTTAATTCTATTTTTTTTTTTTTTTTTTTTGGTTTTAGGACTTTATTGTAGGACAGAGAGAGAGAGAGAGAGAGAGAGAGAGAGAGAGAGACAGACAGACAGACAGACAGACAGACAGACAAACAGAAAGAGAGAGTAGTAGAGACCTGCCATTGCCACGTGGAGAGAGAGGAAAAAAGAGGGTGAGCTAATTCTAAATTTTCTTAATGTTGGTGAAAAGGGGACAATAGCAGCTGAAAGATACTGGTTTATCAGAAATCCTGAGGAACTAGGAAAACCATTATATGCCCTAGTTAGGGTTGTACTGCTGTAAACAGACATTATGATAAAGTCAACTCTCATAAAGCAAGCACACCATTTATTTGGGGCTGGCTTACATGTTCAGAGGGTCAGTCTATTATCATCAACACAGGAGACTGGCAGCACCCTGGTAGACATGAAGCTGGAGGGGCAGAGAATTCTACCTCATGTTCCAAGGGCAGCTAGGAGAACACTTCCAGGGATAAGACTAGGGTCTTAAATCATATGCTCACCGTGTCACACCTACTCCAAGACCACACCAACTCCAACAAGGTTACACCTCCTAATAGTTCTATTTATTGTGAGATTATTCACTATAGGCAGAACTGGAAAAGTTTTAGTGCTTCCTATTGGGTGACTAGATATAGAAATAAGCAAACGGCCGGGCGGTGATGGCGCACGCCTTTAATCCCAGCACTTGGGAGGCAGAGACAGGTGGATTTCTGAGTTCG
>NW_022196909.1:22790709-22810803 GCF_008632895.1 Mastomys coucha
GTTTCCAACAAAAGTGGAAATCAAACAAAAGACCAAGAGCTTGAAAGCAGATGAGGAATGATCAGTCATGGGGAAATGATCACAGAAGTTGGGGAGATTGTATGATAAAAGCAAAGAACACCTAAACATAAACCACCACTGTGAATTCAATAAGTTTGCATCATAAATACAGTAATAATTATATCTCAAATTAATATTTGAAAATGTATATGTTTAACAATAACACCCAAAATTTGAAAAGAAGATTTTTTTTAAAATATAATATGCATCAGGTAACAGCACTTCTTACATGGAAAATTGATCTACTAATAGCACTATTATTAAACAATTTAGGGATTTTACAAGTCATAATACAGGGAGAAGAAACTTTTAAATAAACTCAAAAGATTCTATTAGTTAAGGATACATATCGTTGTAGCTTGTGCTGTACAGCAATACCAAGCCTCAAGATAAATCAATAAAAGAAAACAGAAAATGATAAAAATAGAGATTCGTGTAATGCCTTTTTGATGAGTTTGGAAAGTACAGAAACGTAACTACAACTTCATGCTTGGCAAGCATTGACCTATATCCTCAGTTATATAAGACTTATTTCACTTTTCAGTGAAATGGATATAGAGTACCTAGAGATTGAATATCATAATCTTCATCCTTTCACTGAGGAAAAAGGATCACAAGTAAAACTTGGTCTCTAAAGGCTTATATCATTTATTTTAAGTTGTTTTCAGCTTATATGTCAAATAGTTCATAACACCAAATGGCCTATTGCAATTAGATAGATATAAACATATGTTTTGGTTACAATGTCATAAATATCCTGTGTTAGAACCAGCATTTTCTTCTGAAAATACATAAGAAAAAATAATTTGGGTTGAGAACAAAGAATGGAAGTTAATGAATAATTTAATCATTTCCAATGCAAATTTACATGCCTGTAACTTCATTTGCATACTTGCAATTATAAAATGATTTCATGTATTTGATGAGGATGAATAAGAATCATTTGACATAGAAAAGCATCTGGTGCACATATACAGAGATATCATTCAACCTGAACAAAAAATTACTACATGCATCAAATTGACATTGCACAGGCTGTAACAAAACAAATAATAAGATATTATTGAATGAATTATATTATTTCAAATACACTTTTAGTGATAATTGTACTTATTTATAAGACATTTCATCCATTTGGTTTTATCTCAATTTGCATATATTTTATATAATTTATTTTTGAATTTCATAATTTAAAAAGTAGAATTGAAAAGAAAATCAAACTTTTGTTGTTTTATAATCAAAACTGTTTTTTTTTTAAATATTGTGAACGTGTTCTTTAGTTCTTAATGTTTTAACTATTAGCTCTAAATCTCATTCTACCTATAGTTAGTTATGGGATCTGTAATCTCTTTGTTCAAGCATGTGTAGAAACAATTTACTTAAATCTAAAGGACATTACAGCAAATAGACAAACTACAAATGAACCTAAAACAACTATTAAACCACAAAACACCCCAATATCCATTGAAAAGAAATTTGCTACTGCTGATTAGTTATGTGGCCAATTTAATTATTTTTAGATTAATGCTTCATTCACTTGAGTGTGTCTGTAATTTTAAGATGATCCATTTGCTTAAATGCTTATAACAACATACATGATTTGTGTGCAAACTGTAGAGGCAATCTGTATAAATCACTAGGATATAGAAACATACTGTTAGAAAATAAAGTGTACACTCTAAAACTGTAAGAAAACAATCTACTCAGTAAAAATTGTACAAGGAAGATGTCATTGAAAGTAGGGTTGGCTTGGTTTGTTTTATGCTGTGCTCACGTGTGTGTATGTGTGTGCGCGCACACACATGTGTATGAGTGTGTGTGTGTTTTTGTGTATGTGATAAATACATATAAAGACACTTGATTACATCATTGTTGGAGAGCAATGCTAATAATCTCTTAGAAAGTAGTAATGGCAAGTCAGTGGGGGATGGACAGAGATTTGAAAAGCAAATGCAAAAAACCGGAGCTTTTCCTGGCAACAAACAGGATGCTTTTGTTCTGTACCTAGAGGAGAGACAGTGGTAAGGATGAGTCTTAAATTAGCTAATATTTTCAAATTTCAAAAAAGATTAAAAACCAAAAGCAATCAAGACAGGTCTGCAAGAGAGGTATGAATCTCTATGTGTACATATTCTGAATTATGAGATTCTCAGGTATACATGACATTCCTGAGTCTATGATTTTTACACAGCCCTCTTTTAAGATGGTAGCTCTGTTTGAACAACATACTACTGTACCGACTCTAAAGGGCTCCTTAAATAAAAATGCAGTTATTCAGCAATATTCACATAAATCTTGTACCAAGAATTCTGAAAATAAATACATAAGAAGCCATCTACATTAAGAGGCATTAGTTTCATTCACAATAGTAAGATTATAGCCACAAACCAAATGTATGAAGATGAAACCCTGTGTTTCACTTTCTATTTATTCAACTAAATATTCAAAGGAGAAAATGATACTGAAGTTCTGAAAAATGTTATAACAAAGGCAAATTGTGAGATCATTGACTAAATAAAGGAAGTTATTCAGATAAAGTCCCTTCATTCATCTGAAATATATAGTCAAACTTAGAATAATAATGGGATATAACTGGTAATGAATATGGAGATTGTTTTCAGGGTATTAAAATTTTCTAAAGTTTTTAGATTGATATGAGATTCTCATAGGTTTCTATATTCATTAAATTACATAATGAGTCCTCATCTACCAATCTATCTGGCAGCCACAATGTATGGAGTCCTAATAGAATGACAAGAATGTTTTTGGATTTTTATATTTTCAAATGTCTTTCTGTTGCACCATTCTGCCTAGCTACCAAGACCAGAGAAGTCCATTGGTAAACTCATGGTCAACTAATTGCCTCTTTAATAGTCCTATTAATTACCCTTCTCAAAACTTGTATAATAGCATCTAACACAGAAAACTAAGACTAGATTTGAAATCCAATGAGTTCTCTATAAAAATACTGATTAGGAGCAGAAATAAATTTTAAAGCCTATAGAAAATGTCTCAGAAGACTCACCTATTTCTAGACAAACTGAGCATTCTTTTGACACTTAATTCTTACACCAGCACAAATTGTTCTAATACTTAACAGATAACCACACTTATTTAGTTCACAAGCTGACAAGTTGGAGTATTTATAAACAAGGTCATAATAATGACATAAAAATTAGGAATTATAGGCATATCAAGAAACATTTAAGACCTAATTCTAGATCCATTGATCCAATAAACAAAAACTAAAACGGTATAAACAATTAACATGTCTCCTTCAGAATGTAGCACCCAGATTTTATTGTTCTCTAAGAAAAGCAACTTTAATAAACAGGACAATTTTTTTCAAAACTACCATTATAAATACATTTAGAAACACTAACATGATATGAACTAAATTAATGCCTGAATGACAACAAAAAATGAAACACAAACACTTGAAGAGATTAATGAAAATAATTCTAACTATGAAAATTTAATTTAATAAAGAGATATAATTTTTCAAGAAATGCAAAAATAAATTAAATCTCAAAATTAAAAGCTCAAGATATCTAATAAAAATATCCAAAGAAAGTATCATAATCAGACTTGTCCAAGTGGAAAAAGAAAATAAGGTTTTAAAGACATATAAAGAAAATGAATAATTCAGTCACTGAAAATGTCAAATCTAAAATGAACCCAGGAAAAGAATATCCTGTATATCTGGGATGATATAAAAGGCCAAATATATAAATACCAATATAAAAGAAGGAAAGAAATCCAGGTCATAGGCACATGAAAAATGATCTAACAAAATTGTAGAAGAAAGTATTTCAAACCCAAGAAAAGAGATCCTTATTAAAGTACAGGGACCATACATACCATTAAATAGAAATAACCAGTAAAGAAACTCCTCAAAGTATATTATAACCAAAACTCTAATTTTAAAGAACAATGAAAGGATAATAGATGTGGCAAGAAAGTTAAGTCCAAATTCTTTTGAAGTTGATGTACAAGCCCATTTTGGAGAAATCACAAACTGAGACGGTGTATGACTGTGAATCACCCTGGTTAATTTGCTTCATGAAGACATTCATTTCTGAAATGATAAGAGGTTTTCTGGCCAGAGCTAATCTTCATAAGTTTTGTTGGCAACCATATTTTTTCAGTCCCTGTAGATACATCACCACATCCCCATCTGAAACCTATTGGAGTTTTCCATTCTAATGTCAACACATCCTTTAAGTATATTGGTTGACCTAGCTAGTCAGTTGTTTTGATAACCAAGTGTCTGTCAGGTACTAGTCTTCCTTTTTCACCAGCATTAAGAAACTTTAGAGTTACAAGGTGTTATTTAATCTGTCCCTCGGAGTTTTTGCTCTTCCTTTTTGTTTAATAAGCATCTTCTTTAAGAAATGATTGTTCTCTTTCTGTAACTGCTTGTCCCATGGGATTGTGTAGTATGCCAGATATATATGCTTTATATTAAAATATGTTAAAAGTGGTTTCACTTATGTGCAAAACAACTCTTTCTGCATATAAAGAACTGATGATAATCTTAAGAGATTCGGGGTAATCTAATAATATCATAATGATTGCATATAATTCTGATTTTGAACTGAGGTATAGGGACTTTTGAGTACCTTCCTTATTTTTGACTTATTTGTAACCTGCCATTCCCATCTTACTTGTATCTGTGTAGAATATGGGTGCCTCTAGAACTGGTGTTCTTTTTAAAATATATGAAAGAATACAATTAATTTCATAAACTGTGTGTGTTTGATTTTGGGATATTTGTTATTAATTTCACCCAAGTAATTACTACAAGCTCTTTGACAATCTTTATTGATTACCCATAATGACAGTGAGGTATTACAATTTTGGCTGGATCTGTTCCTGACAATTGGTATAATCTTATTCTGTCTTTTATACTCAACTTAGAAATCTTTTCTAATTGTGTTTTCAATTATTTTACATTGCTCATGAGCTAAGAAAATCCATTCGATAATACTATCTTTTATTTTTATAATGAGCCAAGAAGAGAATGAATAAAGGCAAAATGACCCAAATACAATCAGGGTTAGGATCAATTGGTCTACATATAACTATTATAGTCTTTTTGAACATGAATTAATTCTTATTATACTTTAGCTGTTAGTCATCTTGAACTGTTTAAACTTGAATTACATTGTAATATTTGAAACAAATTACTTAACTTATATGGACTTAATCCAATTATAGAATTCACACTAATTTTAAAAATCATTAAGAGTTTGCAATTGGTCCCTACAGGTCTTGTATCTTTAGAGTCAAAATTTTTCTTGATTCATTTGAGAACACAAATAATCAGGTGAATCATGTCTTTGTATTTTTTTCCATGAGTATTCTGTAACCCCCACCATTGCAGAATTCTTTGTGTTGTCTAAATCATAGTCTCTAAAGTGTCTTTGTCAGAATATAATCCATATAGTGGTAAATGGTAGATTGAGAGAATTGTCTATGAATTATTTCTAATGGTTGTTACACAAAACAGTGACATAAGTTTGAGCTATTTCACATTTCATATGGAAGACTCTTTCAGTTGAATCTCTTTGTGGATGACTATTATTCAAGCTAGATACTAAGAAAGTAAATTGTTCCATATTCTGATAGAGCATTGATATCGTGAAAAAGCAATCTTTTAGGTCATTGTTATTAAAAGCCATAACCTCAGTAACAAAGATTGTTAAGGTAGTCCATGCTATAAAGGAACCATTCAACCATTGGTTGAATTACTTTGGAAACCGCTCTCAAATCTGTTGTCATCCTCCATTTTCCTTATTTCTTTTTTACAACAAACACAGTGTGATCCCAAGTGCTGTTAGACTTTTTTTTATATATTGAGCCTCCAGCTGTTCTATTACCAATTGCTCAAGTACCTGTATCTTTTCTTTTGTTATGGACCACTGTTCTTGTCATACAGGTCAGCTTGATAACCATTTTATGAGCAAGGCTGTTGGCATGTCAGCAATTAATTGTTATTTTTTAAATTTTCTTTCTTTTCATTTATTATTTTATTAATTTACAATTCAACTGTTATTCAAATGCCAGGTTTCTTCTCCACAACCCTCTATCCCATCCCCTACCCCTGCTTCTATGAGGGTGCTCCCCCATCAACCTACCCACACCTGCCTCACCCCCAGGTAGAATTCCCCTATGTTCAAGCACTGAGCCTCCATTCTCATTGATGCCAGATAAGCTAGGTCCTCATGTAATGTTATGTCCAATTTTCTGAGGAACTACCAAACTGATTTCCAGAGTGGTTGTATCAGCTTGTAATCTTACCAGCAAAGAAGGTATGTTCCTCTTTCTACACAACTTCGGCAGCATCTACTGTCACCTGAGTTTTTTATCTTAGCCATTCTGATTGGTATGAGATGGAATCTCAAGGTTGCTTTTATTTACATTTCCCTGATGACTAAGGATGTTGAACATTTCTTTAGGTGCTTCGCAGCCATTAGAACTTCCTCAGTTGAGATTTCTTTGTTTAGCTCTGTACCCCATTTTTAATAGTTTGGTTCTTTATAATCCCAATTCTTGAGTTCTTTATATATATTGGATATTAGACCTCTATCACATGTGGGATTGGTGAAGATCTTTTCCCAATCTGTAGGTTGCCTTTTTGGTCCTGATAACAGTGTCCTTTGCCTTACAGAAGTTTTTCAATTTTATGAAATCCCATTTGTCTAGAGTCAATCTTCAAGCCTGGGCCACTGGTGTTCTGTTCAGAAAAATTTCCCCTGTGCTGCTGGACTTGAGGTTCTTCTTCAGTTTCTTTTCTATTAGATTCAACATGTCTGGTTTTATGTAGAGACCCTTTATCCACTTGGAATTGAGCTTTGTACGAGAAGATAAGAATGGAAAAACGTGCATTCTTCTAAATGCTTACTGCCACTTCAGCCAGGACCATTTGTTGAATAAGCTGTCTTTTTTCCACTAGTTGGTTTTGGCTTCTTTGCCAAAGATCAGGTAACCATAGAAGTTTCAGTTTAATTCTGGTTCTTCAATTCTATTCCATTGATCTATGAGCCTGTCTCTGTACCTATACTATGCCATTTTTATCACTATTGCTCTGTAATAGAGTTTGAAGTTAGGGATGATTATTCCCCCAGAAGTTGTCTTATCATTGAGAATATTTTTCAATATCCTGGGTTTTTGTTGTTGTTGATGATGTTGTTGTTCCAAATGAATTTGAGAATTGCTCTTTCTATCTCTGGGAAGAATTGAGTTACAATTTTGATGCAGATTTCACTGAATCTGTAGGTTGCTTTTGGTAAGATGGCTGTTTTTACTATAGTAATCCTGCAGATCCATGAGCACAGGAGATCTTTCCATCTTCTTCAGTCTCTTTCTTCAGAGATTTGAAGTTATGATCATCCAGTTGTTTGACTCAAGTCACACCAAGATATTTTATATTATTTATGACTATTATAAAGTGTGTGGTTCCCCAAATTTCTTTCTCAGCCCATTGATGTTGTAAGTAAAGGGAGGCTACTGATTTGTTTGAGATAATTTTATATCCAGCCACTTTGCTGAAGTTGTTTATCAGTTGTAGGAATTCTCTGGAGGAATTTTTGAGGTCACTTACTTAAATATACTATTACATCATCTGCAAATAGTGATATTTTGACTTTTTCATTTCCAATTTCTATCCCTTTGAACTCCATTTGTTATCTAATTCCTTTGTCTAGAATTTAGAGTGCTGTATTGAATAGATAGTGAGAGTGGGCAGCCATGTTTTACTCCAGTGTGATTGCTTAAAGTTTCTTTCGATTTAGTTTGATGTTGACTACATGTTTGATGTATATTGCTTTTATTATGTTTAGCTACAGACATTGAATACCTGATCTTTCCAAGACTTTTAAAATGAAGGGGTGTAAAATTTTGCCAAATGTTTTTTTCAGCATCTAATGAGATGATCATGTGTGGTTTTTTTTTTTTTGTTTTTTGTTTTTTTTTTTTTTTTTTTTTTTTTTTTTTGTTTTTTTTTTTTTTTTTTTTTTAGTTTATTTATATAGTAGATTACATTAATGGACTTCTGTTTATGGAATCATCTCTGCATCCATGAGATAAAGCCTGCTTGATTCTGATAAATAATGGTTTTGATGTGTTCTTGAATTCAGTTTGCAAGAATTATATTGAGTGTTTTGCATCAATATTCACAAGAGAAATTGATATGAGGTTCTCTTTCCTTTTAGGGGTATTGTGAGATATAGGTATCAGTGTAAATGTGGCTTCATAGAAGGAATGAGGTAATGTTCCTTCTGTTTCTACTTTGTGGGATAGTTTGAAGAGTATTGGTATTTGTTCTTCCATAAAGGTCTGATAGACTTCTGCAGTAAAATCATGTGGTCCTGGGCTTTTTTGGTTGGGAGACTTTCAATGACTGCTTCTCTTTCATTAGAAGTTTTGGACTGTTGAGATGGTTTATCAGATCCTGATTTAACTTTGGTACCTAGTATCTGTCTAGAAATTTATCCATTTCTTCCAGATATTCCAGTTTTGTTGAATACAGTCTTTTGTAGAAGGATCTGAAAAATTACTGAATATCTTCAGTTTCTGTTGTTATGTGTCTCTTTTTATTTCTTATTTTGTTAATTTGGATACTGTCTCTGAACACCCTGGTTAGCCTGGCTAAAGTTCTATCTTGTTTATTTTCTCAAAGAACCATCTCCTGGTTTTATTGATTCTTTGCACAGTTGTCTTTGTTTCTCCTTCATTGATTTAAGCCCTGAGTTTGATTATTTCCTTCCATCTTGGATGTAATTGCTTCTTGTTGTTCTAGAGCTTTCAGATGTGCTGTCAAGCTGCTAAGGTATGTTCTCTCCAATTTCTTTATGGAGCCACTTAAAAGGTATAAGTTTTCCTCTTAATGCTTTCATTGTGTCCCATACGTTTGAGAATGTTGTACCTTTATTTTCATTATATTTTAAAAAGTCCTAAATGTCTTTCTTTATTTCTTTTCTGACCAAGATATCATTGAGTAGAAAATTGTAAAGCTTTTATGTATATGCGGGCTTCCTGTTTTTCTTGTTATTGTAGACCAGTTTTTATCCATGGTGTATATGTATGGGATTATTTCCATCTTCTTGAAACTTTTGATTTTTAGATCCTTGATGGATTTGTTCAATTCCTTCACTTGAAATTCCTCTATCAATATCATGAGATATGATTTTAAATCAGAGTTTTGTTTTTCAGGTGTATTGGTTATCCAGGGCTTGCTGTGGTAGGAGAACTGGGTTCTGATCATGCCAAGTTGCCTTGGTTTCTGTTATTTATTTTCTTGCGCTTGCCTTACACTATCTGGTTATCTCTGGTGTTAGTGGGTCTTGCTGTCTCTGACTGGAGCTTGTCCCTCCTGTGAACCTGTGAGCTTAGGTATATCAGCACTCCTGGGGATAAGCTATCTCCGAGAAAGACTGAGGTGTGGAGAGCTGTGGCACAGAGTCAGCTCTGGGGCACAGATGGAAATCAAAAGGATTGTGTCCTAGACTGCTCTGTGGTTACTGGGTCCTCTCAGTGGCCCCTTTTATAAATTTGGAAATTTGATCCTCCTGTGGTCCTGTTTGTGGATCATGGGCACAGTTTGCACAGTTTGTGATTTTTCTTGATCACTTGTATCAATACTGTCTTTGTCAGTGTTTCTATTCCTGCACAAACATCATGACCAAGAAACAAGTTGGGGTGGAAAGGGTTTATTTAGCTTACTTCCACATTGCTGTTTATCACAAAGGAAGTCAGGACTGGTACTCAAGCAGGTCAGGAAGCAGGAGCTGATGCAGAGGCCGTGGAGTGATGTTCCTTACTGGCTTGCTTCCCCTGGCTTGCTCAGCCTGCTTATAGGACACAGGACTTCTAGCCCAGGGATGGCACCACCCACAAGGGACCCTCCCTGCTTGATCACTAATTGAGAAAATGTCCCATAGCTGGATATCATGGAGGCACTTCCTCAACTGAAACTCCCTTTTCTGTGATAACTCCAGCCTGTGTCAAGTTGGCACAAAAAACCAGCCAGTACAAATACCTTCCACAGGAGCATGTAGGACATCACACTTAATTTCCTCATTTGCTGTCCATGGTATTACAGCAATATTAATTTGTGTATGCTATTGTTTTATGTCAGCCACAAAAAGTATCAACTTCCCTTTTTTCCTATCTGGTCCCACATAAGTAATCTGTCAGACATTTTGCCTTATTCCTGATAATTTACCAGTTTTTATAAACTATAAACCTGAAATTGCCAATCTGGATTCCAAGCCTTTTGAGAAAGTATACTAACATCAGCTCCTTTGTCTACCAATCCTTCTATATTGGCACAATTAATTTGGGTCTCTCTTCACAAACCAATGCTTTCCTGAACACATTTTCCAGTACTCTGAAAAGCTTTTATCCTTGCTACTTGAGCAGCCTTGCTTTTAATGTAAGGAAACAACTGTCTAGTTTCAGGGTCTGATATGGCTCTATTTATACTTGAACTCAATCTCTATAAGAAAACATTGTATACTTCTTTAGGTCCATGCATGAGCTTTGTAAATGACATAGATTTTTTTCTCCTGACTCATCAATAGTATACCAGGTACTTAAATCTACAACATATGATTACTCAATTATGGCATAATTAGATCTGATTTGCTTTAGGAAATCAGAGTTAGGCCTTTCACCAAGCAGTTGGTCTTTTGTAACATTTATCCTTCTGCTATATTCTCTTTTTCTATTTTTGTGACTTCATGCTTCCAACAAAACAGCCATTTTAGTTGTTGTCCTGCTTATAGAACAGATAATAATCTTGGGGGATAATCTATTCCTCAAAGCCCAAGTACTTAACATATCTTTAACAAAAGGAGATTGCAAACCATATTATATCATAAACCATATTAAATCTTTAAAATGGTTTGGATCTAGCATTTCTATTGGGTGCCAGGTCAACTGATTATAAGTAGGATCACCATCATTAGCATGTGTATAGTACACAATGAATGGGAAGGCTGAAGTTGCTTGTGTAGGCCCAAAAAAATGCTCTGTAATAACAGTTAGTTGAATACTATCCAGCTGTACCTATACCAACTCCTGTTCTTCCTGGCCCCTAGTTTCATGGAGGTGCTCTGGGTACTTGGTAGTGAAAGTACATCAAGCAGGGTGAGGCAGCAGTTTACCTTCCAGCCTATTTCATATCCCTTTTTCATCATGTGGTATATTCAGTCACAGACAAATGTCTAAACTCTGTTGTTCTCTTGCCACTGGCTCTTTTTGCTTCTTGAGCACTTCTATCTGTATTTGCAAGCTCACTCAGGGTTTAGCCTTATCTGCAATCTTCTCTAACATAAGACAATTGTCAGCCTTCCCCCAATATATTTTCAAAATTTTATACATGAAAACCATGAAACAAAACCATAAAAGCTTTCTGAAACAAGGTAGGAGACCAGACAGAGGCCATAGCTGCTCTTTTGCCAACCTCATTAAAGAACTTTGCAAACCCTTCACAGCCTGAGCTTTTCTCAACCACATTTGAAGCATAAGTATCCTTTATGTCTTAAAGCCATGTTGGGCACCACCGGTAGGCTTAGAGTTAAAAAAAAAAAAACAAACTTACTTTAATAATGGTTTTTAAATACTTCAACAACCCTTCTAGCCCTCTGTCCAAACAATGCTAAATAGTACAAGTAGATGTGGACCTGTTTAGAATCAGCTCTTTGCACAATTCCAATTTCTTTGTGTCAGAATACGAACCGTACATTTCATTAGTGTCAGATTTGTGCAATGGCTGCACAATCCAGCAAAAACTGCCATTACCCTGCCAAATCAGCGCAAGTCAGCAGGAATGACCAGGACCAGCTGGAATGCCAGGAGTTCTCTGCTGTTCCTTTCTCAACAAGGGAAGATCAGCAAAGACATGAGGCCAGTGAAGATTTGCACTGCTAGCTATGCCTTGCCACATCACTGTGTGTTGTATCCTATTTATATTTGCTCTAAATGTCACAAGTCCTCCAATATGTCTTACCTCAGCAAAACATCATGTGGGTCTGTACCACATGACACAAACAGAAGTTTCCACTTTATACCTGGAATATATTTTTAAAGAATTAATAAAATATTTTTAAAATATAGAGATAAAATTGTATTAAATCTAAATCTTTTTAAAAGATTAAGTAAGAGCTGACTATTTGCTATTGAATAACAAATCATCATAATATGACCCAGGAAAAGCTAATTTTCTATTTTTAGTATTACTTAGTAGCCTTTGATCCTTTGTGTAGGGTTGTGAGTATTGTGGTCACTGGGTTTTCTTCTGTAGATGTTAGCAATCCATGTGCATGTGAGTGTGTGTGCATGTGTGTATGTGTATATGTGTGTATGGTTTGCATGCATCTGAGGAGAAAGAGAGAGAGAGAGAGAGAAAAAGAGAGAGAGAGAAAGAAATTACAATGATGGTACCCAAATACATTAAAGGTAGTTTGTCTTTTCTGGGTCTGAGTTAATTCATTCAGAAAAATTGATCCCTTTCTGTTGACTTGCTTGTGAATTTCATAATGTCTTCTTTAAAGGACTGAATAGCATTCTACTATATAAAATAATCATTAACCATGTTCATTACATGATGGATATCTATGTTATTGTCATGGTATCAGCAATAAATATGGATAAGTAACTATCTGTGTGTAGAATATACAGTAGTTTGATTATGTGCCCAATGGTAGGATTATGTTGTACATCTACTTCTAGTCTTTAAGGATTTTTCACACTAATTTCTGTAGTATCCTCTGCTATTTGCACTCTTTGTTTGGTTTTATTTTTTTCAACTCCACACAAACTTAGAGTTATTAGGGAAAACTTAAACTTAGTTGAAAGGCAACCTGTCTGTGGGATATTTCCTTGATTAATAATGTTGTGAGAGAGCCCAGCCTACTGCCACTGTGTTCATGGCTGCTCATGTTGTATTGTGTGGTAGAATAACTCAATCTAAGCATGCCATTGACTTTTCATCAGTTTCTGCTTCCCAGTTTCTCCTGTCCTTGATTTCCTCAATAATGTCCTGTCCTTGATTTCCTCAGTAATGGATTGTAAGACATAAAATTCAACAAACCATTCTAATCAGTGTTTTGTAACATCAACAGAATGCAAACTAGTGCATACTCTGAAAAAGAGTGAATGTTTCCTCTTGTTAAATCTACACATGAATTTGTTGTATGTTTTCCTCAACCATTCTTAGTAAAGTAAGGCACAATCGCAAAGTAGTTTTAATTTGCAGGTATATATTAGCTAAGGGTACTAAAGATTAAAAAAATAATGATAATTATTTAAAAACCCTTGGATGCTAGTCATATTTCTCATTCTGTTCCTAGACCCAATTATTTTGAAATTGAGTATTTAATTAAAATATATCCTTGTCCATCATCTATGTTTCTTTCTTCCTACTTTTACATTTCTCTCAAATAGTTTCTTATTTTTTTTAAGAATTGTGACTATACATTAATAAGAATTAAGATATATAAAACCCCTTATTTGTTTGCATGTAAATATTGTTAAGGATTACCATTTGGTATTGGATAAACAAATAATGTCCCTAGGGAAGACTATTAAGTTTGCTTATAGATCTTCATGTATGGGAGGATTATGCGATTTTCCTCATCCATACTGTCATGTTTAAAGGTGTTGTGATTGTTCAAATTTTCTTTAGGCAAAACATTGTTGAAATTTAATGGGTATCTTTTTCCTATACTATCTAAAAGACACAAGCTCACAGCAGACTTGCTGGTCCCTGGGCTCTCTGTTTCTACCCTCCCTTCTGAGATATTATCTAGTCTTCAGCATAGGCACATTGGTGATGATAACTAGAGGCTGGGCAGTTCAGGGTCAATTGTTCTTTGCAGTTCTTTAATGTTTTATTACTTTCTATAATGGTCTATATATGCTTCAAAAATAAGATTCTTTGAAAAAAAGGTTAAGAGCTACATTTATTTGTGGATTTAAGAATAAGTGTACAGAATGCAGCTAGGGATGGTATGCTCCTAGGACAGTGTCAGTAGTAGGTGCTCCTCTAATGATTATGCCAACAGTAGCTATAAGTGATAGAAGAAACAGCTACAAAGATACAAATGACTTAAAGAAAGACATGGAAGCTGAGTGTTGGTAGAGCACGCCTTTAATCTCAGCACTTGGGAGTTTGAGGCCAGCCTGGTCTACAGAGTGAGTTCAAGGACAGCCAGGACTATACAGAGAAACTCTACATTGAAAAAGCAAACAATCAAACAAAATAAAGACATAAAAAAATAGGAGAAAGGTCTTATTAGGTAGATTTAAAGGGAATGTAATGAAACTGTAGTTAAAGGGAAAAGAGAAAGAACAATAAAGTTTGTTGCAGGATATTTAATCAAATGGTGAAACCAATTTATGTTATTTACACAAACTGTAAAAAACTGAAAAAAAAAAAAGAAAACTTTCTAGTTGTAGGGTGGCTCAGCTCTTACCAGAGAGCAATTAATCCCTCTGTTTGGAATACACACACACCATTAGGTCTCACCTTTAATCACAAACAATGAGGATGAATTTAGTTTGTAGATGAGAGCAGCCATGTTTTAAAATGATGGCTAATTGAGTGGCAGACAATGTAATGAGTCCGAGAACTGTTTGACAGAATAGGATATGTGCAACTCTCAGGAGAAGTAAAGGAAAGAGTTGCTACTTGAGGGAGAAGTGCAGAGAGAGAAAGGAGGCAGTTTTATTTGGACAGTTATGAGGAGACAGGTTACAGGGAGAGATCAAGATGTATACAGGTGAAGATGGAATGAATTAAAGAATGAGAAGGAGCTAGAAGATTAGAACATATTACCAAAGTTAGTATGAGGTCAAGCAGAACAATTCAGACAAAGATCTAGAGAGACACTAAATTGAATCAGTCAGCTAGGAGAGGAGTGTGACCCTGAATAGCTAAGTTGAACCAGTCAGCCAGAATTCAAAAAAAGAGCAAGGAAGTATGAGCATATTCAGCAGTAAGCATCCAAAGTTAAAAACATTCTTGCCCTAGATAAGTTAGTATGGATACTAGAAGCTTTCAAAACTAGGCCTAGGTTAGCAGGTTGAAGCAGTAAGCCTTGGAATCAATTATACAGCAAAATAAAAGTTACATTTATAAAAGTTGTTTAACAAAGACAATGATTATACAATTAATATCTGTTCACATTTTTTACTTATAACCTCAAACTAGAAAATAGCAAAGAATGTTACTATCATGGCCTTTATAATTTTTTTCTCAGCAAATGATATCACTTGTCATATACTGTACCCTGTTCAATACATATTAATTAAAGTTTTCCAATTTTGAAATAACTGTTAAGTTATGTAAATCATATCAAATTTCTTAATTTATATACCTGAAAAGGAGATGCTTAAGCAGATGTATCTGTGAGCAGGGTCATTTTTTCCAAGCTTGAAGTTGCAACACATACATGGTAGAAGGAGGAGAATATACACAAAACAGTGATTTCATGTAAAGATAAATGTAAAGAATGATATATTTGTCAGGTTTTGAACTTGAGACTCAATTTGTGATAGCCAAGCTTGAAGTCAGAGATGGTGATTGCCCCAGAAGTTCTTTTCAGAATTGTTTTTGCTATCCTGGGTGTTTTGTTTTTCCATATGAAATTTAAAATTGTTCTTTCCATGTCTTTGAAGAATTGTGATTTTGATGAGAATTGCATTGAATCTGTACATTGCTTTTGGTAGCATGTTAATCCTACCAATCCATGAGCATAGAAGATCTCTCCATTTTCTGAGGTCTTCTTCAATTTTTATTCTTGAGAGACTTGAAATTCTTGACATATAGATCTTTCCCTTCTTTGGTTAGAGTTACCTCAAGATACTTTATATTATTTGTGACTATTATAAAGGGTGTTGTTTTCCTAATTTCTTTCTCAGCCCATTTATATTTGTATAAAGGAAGGCTACTGATTTATTTGAGTTAATTTTATATCCAGCCACTTTGCTAAAGTTGTTTATCAGCTGTAGAAGTGATATAGAAGTGATATAGAAGCTGTAGAAGTTAGCAAAAACATGGAGAAAGAAGAACACTTCTTTGCTGTTGGGATTGTAAACTGATACAACCAATCTAGAAATCAATCTGGATGGTACTCAGAAAATTGGAAATAGACTTCTCTGTAGATACAGATATATCACTCTTAGGTATATGTCCAAATGATGCCCCACTGTGCCACAAGTGCATTTGTTCCACTATTTTTATAGCAGCCTTATTTGTGATAGTCAGAAGCTAGAAACAACCTGAAGTCCCAAAACTGAAGAATGGATTCAGAAAATATGGTTCATGTATACAATGGAATACTACTCAGCTATCAAAAACAAGGACATCCTGAGTTTGGCAGGCAAATGGATAGAACAAGAATATAACATCCTGAGTGAGGTAACTCAGACTCAAAAGACATTCATGGTATGTACTCACTAATATAATAAATATTAGCAAAAAAAAAAAGTTAAGAACACCAAGGATACAATCCACAGAACTCAAGAAGGTTAAAAACCTGAAGGGCCAACATGAGGATGGCTCAGTCCCACTTGGAGAGAGAAGAAAACAATTAATGGGTGCAGAGGTAGAAATGGAGCTCAGTGGGAGAGGGGAGGGGAAGGAAACAGGGAAAATTACCAGAATTGTTCCTGTCTAAAGAAACTTCATGGAAAAAATTGGAGAAGAGACAGGGAAAGGAGTTTCAGTGACCAGTGCAAATTGGGATCCATCTCAAGGGGAGAGTCCAAGACCTGTCACTTTTACTGACGTTATGATGAGCTTGCAGACAGGAGCCTAACATGGCTGCCCTCTGAGAGGTTCGAAACGCAGTTTAAAGAGTGAGATTCCAATACTTATACCCAATCGATAGAGGGAAGCCAGGGATCTCTGTTGTTGAAGTAGTGAAAGTCTGGAAGAAGCTGAAGAGGAGGGCAACACACAGGAAGATCAGCAGTCTCAATTAAGCTGGACTCCCAAGATGTCTCAGACACTGAGCCACCAACCAGGCAGCACACACTAGCATATATATATATATATATATATATATATATATGCCCAACACATATACCACACATACACCACAGAAAGTTTCCTAGTCTGGCCTACACAGTTCAAATAACCCTAAGCACCACTGTCTTTCATATTCCTACTAGGTTGGGCAACTAAGACCCACTTAAAGCATTCCATGGCTTTCCAAACCCGAAGTCCCCAAATCCACCTTCTTCTAAACAAAAGCCTGATCAGGCCTATCACTACAATACCGCACTCCTTGTACCAAATTCTGTCTTAGTTAGGGTTTTAGTGCTGTGAATAGATACCGTGACTGAGGCAAGTCTTATAAATTACAGCATTTAATTTGTGCTGGCTTAAAGGTTGAGAGGTTCAATTCACTATGATCAAGATGGGAACATGGCAACATTCAGGTAGGCATGATGTAGGCAGAGGTGAGAGTTCTACATCTTCATCTGAAGGCTGCTAGTGGAAAACTGACTTTCAGGTAGCTAGTGCTAAGGTCTTAAAGGCCACATCCACAGGGACACACCTACTCTAATAAGGCCATACCTACTGGAACAAGTCCACACCTTCTAAAAGTGCCATTCCCTGAGGCAAGCATATACAATCACATTCCATTCCCTGGCTCTCATAGGCTTTTTAAACATATGAGTCTATGAGAACCATACATAAACATAGCATAATGAAGAGTACATTGAGTCCAGCTTCAAAGCCCTCCCCTTCAGTCTATAGCAGTATCAACAATTTTAAAAGTCTACAGTTCAAAGTCTCTTTTGAGATTCTTTTAATCATTTAACTGTAATCCCCAAAGCAAGACAGGAAATCAACTAGGAAAACTGCAAACTCTGCAACTCTATGTCTGATGTCAAAGAAGTCTTCATATCTCCAACTCCTTTGTCGACTGAAAGAAACTTCTTTCTCCTGGGCTGGTTCCACTCCCTGTTAGCAGCTTTCCTCACCAGGTAGCCCATGGCTGTGACATATAAAACATCTTGGGATCTCCATGACAAATTCAGTATTGTAGCTTCTTGTTTCAATATCTGGTATCCAAAAATGATCTTATGGGTTCCTCCAATGGGCTGGGGTCACTTATCCAGCTCTGCCCTCTGTAGCTCTCTAAGTTCGGATTGGTCCACTCCATTGCTGCAGCTGTTCTTCATGATCATTCCATGGTACTAGCTTCTCTAATAAAGTAGGGTCTTCTGCTGCAACTCAGGTTTACCAGTAGCCTCTCATAGGCTCTTTTAATAGTTCTAAACCTCAGATCCTTTGCATGACCCATTCAGTTTTGGGCCAACAACAACAACTTCACTAATGGTCTTCCATGGACTGTCAAAGTGCTGAGCCTCAGTTATTCTTCAGGAACCCTTCATGGCATGAAAATCAGTACCAAATGGGTGACACACATTACCAAGTCCTGCTGCAGCATGAGGTACAACCTTGACTATATCTGGAATACAGCTTTGTTGTGATCTCAAAAATACTACCCAAAAGATTTCACCTCAGTGATGCTGATCTCTTCTTACATCACCAACAGTTTCTTAGCTCCAGCTAACCAACATCAATTTTCTGTATAGTGCCTTCTCTTTTTCACTCTAAGGCCAGAGCAAAACGGCCAAAGCTACCATGTTCTGATTCTTGCCAGAGCTAGAACATGGCCCACCTTATTTTATTATTAGCTTTCTGTTTTATGACTACCTGCCTAAGCTTGGCTTTCCTGGAACTTGCTCTGTAGATTGACCTTGAACTCAGAGATCTACATAGCTCTTCCACCTGTAATGCTGTGATTAAAGGATATACCACCATGCTTGGATTTAAGCTTTTCTTCACCTAGAACCTGCTATGTCCCAAGATGGCCTTTAATTCAGAGATCTGTTTGACTTTTTCTACTGGGATTAAAGGTGTGTATTACTATGCCTGGATCTAAACTTAGCTGGGTAGGATATTGCTTCTAAATCCTTTAATCTGATATCTTCCAAAACATAGGATTCAGTTCCATTTTACTTTCTGGTGAACCTTTAATACTTGAATCATACATTTTATATTTTTCCTTTCTAAGCTTGCTTCGCTTATTCAAAATGCTCTTCATGAGACTTAACCAGAGATTAAAGTTTATGCTGGGCTTTTTTTGAGACTTCCTTTGTTGATGCAATTAATCTAAATCTCTTTACATTAGACTTTTCAAACAAGGGCAAAATGCAGCCACACTCTTCACTAAAATACCAGATATAGTCTCTAGGCCACATTTTTTAAATTCTTCTCCACTGAAAACTTCTTGGGCCAAGTTTGTACAGTTCAAATCATACTAAGCAACAATATCTTCCATATTCCTACTAGGATAGTACATTAAGCCCCATTTCAAGTATTCCACTGCTTCCCAAATACAAAGTCCCAAAATATAATTCTTCTAAACAAAAGCATGGTCAGGCCTATTACTGCAATACCCCACTCCTGGCACCAACTTCTATCTTATTAAGGATTCAACTGCTTTGAATAAACACCATGACCAATGCAAAACTTATAAAGAAGAACATTTAATTGGGGCTGGCTGACAGGTTCAGAGGTTCATTCCATTACCATCAAGGTAGGAACATGGCAACATCTAGGCAAGCATGGTGCAGGAGGAGCTGAGAGCTCTATATTGTCATTGCAAGGCTGTTAGAATACTAGTTTTCAGGAAGCTAGGGTTAGGTTGTTAAAGCCCACACCCACAATGACACACTTACTCCAACAAGGCCACACCTCCAAATAATGTTATTCCCTGACCCAAGCATATACAAACCATCATAATAAATTTTCTGATATTCTCTTAGCTTCGTTAGATCTTAGATCTGGACTCAACTCTCCAAAATAAATAAGACCAATATAATGTAAAATATTTTATTTATATAACAAATATTTTATTTATTAAATATATATAAGAAATTATATTCTATAATATAAAATATAGTAAAAATAATACATTATAATATATTTATATGATATGTTAA
>NW_022196909.1:22810930-22868988 GCF_008632895.1 Mastomys coucha
TTATATTATAAAATATTATAAATATAAAAACATACTGTAAATATAAAATTATATAATATGAAATGTAGAAATAATTATTCATTTCAAATTTATTATAAGACTGCCTTAGCAAGTTAAAATTTCTAATGATGAATTTCAGAGTCTTTGCAACAAGTGTCATAAACTTTAGCAGTTTTAACATTGTTGGGAACCATGAGAGCCCTGAGATAAACATCCTGCCCCAGCTAATTGAGAACCCTGAGATTAACATCCTGCCTGACAATCACAAGGATCCAGCTTGGCCCTGAGAAAAGAACATTCACGGAAATCCACCCCCTCCCCATCTGCTACCCCGGAGCTCAATCCCAGAAGATTTTGTAAACTTCCTTCTCCCTCCTTCCTCTCCCCTGTCCCCTCCAAGATTTTTGCTTTAAATATGCTCTGCTCAAACAAGTAAACGACTCTTGACAAGCAATGCTTCCTTGAGTCCTGTCTTCTCTCTCGCCCATTCTTATTCCAGGTCTTGGTCCTCCTCGCTCCCCCGAATAACTTGGCCTGCAGGTCAGGTCATAACATAGTGGCTATTGTCTGTAATCCAGTATTTTGAAAATAGTGGGAGGCCGATTAAACTGGTTCAAAGCTGGCTTAAATAACCTGTTACTGTCCTTCTTTACAAAACAAAAATAAGTAAATCGAAAAAACAAAACAAAACAAAACGAAAACCCCAACTTGCATTTTCTGACTGGCCAAGCTATTTTTTTGTTCTGATTTCTTGTTACTAAAATATACTTTATTTTTCCATTCTGTTTACTTCTTTTCATTATTGATAAATTTTGGTAATTATTTGCAGATTTTATCACATATTAATATTCTTATTTTGTCAATATACTTATCTGTAGAATATGTGGTTCATAGATTCTATTAAACCTTAAAATAGCAGAACATTTTCTAAGACAGTTGTCAGTATAACTGTGAAACTCACTTGAAACTCAGTGTGACTTTCCATTTTTCCTCATGTGTGTCAAGATTTTTAGCCTCTTCTCCATGTAATATTTCACTTTAAATTACATTTACATGTACTAAATATAACTTATATTCAACATTTTTAAAAATTTGACATATGACACCCTAATCCTTTTTTGGGAATGGCAATTATAATATTAATTTTGATGTACTTCTTTTTATGATTTATAATTTTTACACATACATAAATATATTTTTATATTCTCTATATTACCAAAAATTTTCAGTTAGACTTTACTTTTAGTATTCATCAGTTTTAGAATATCCTTCACATTATAATCTTTTAGTAGGTAGTTTTTATTATACATATAAATGATGAGTTGACAAGAATGATAATAAATTTGATACAAAAATATTTTAATAAAATTATTATTTTAGTTTATTTGAATTATACATCCAAACTAAAAGTGAGAAATGGTGAAAGAACAGTGGACTTAAATATTGGACTAAAGTTACAACCAAACCCTCCAAGGTTTATATCAACATCTGTACTGAATAATGAACTTCAGAGTCTTTGATATTGTCATCTAAATTCCAACTGGCATTTAAATCACCACCCTTATAAACCTTGCAGTTGCAACAATTTAATTAGACAGTATGTGGTGCTGGCACCAGCTTTCTTCAATAGACATTCAATGACCCTGGAATTTTTAATGTACTGAGTTATCTATAGGAACTTATATTTCTCCCTCAGTTCTTCAACTTTAGTACACATAAGAGTTCTTCATTGCCACATTTCCTGGGCTCTCAGGCCTTTCCTTAAAAACTTTAAATCAAGAGCCTCATAATTGTGAAATTATTATGATCTACAGGCATAAATAATCAGCACTGCATGGACAATATCAATTCACGGTTAAATATGAAACCCTAGAAGCAGGTGTTCCCAGTTCTTCAAGTGGCTTATAAATACCTGACCAGCTAAACCTGGGAAAACATTTCCCCATGTTTTTGCTTTTCAAATGTGAGGCAGTGATAATTTCTGCTCCAGCACTTTTTTCTCTGATTGAAAATATTTTTCATACATTCTAGCCTAATTACAATTTCACAGTCCCCAACTCCTCCAAATTCCTTTCCAGCTCTCCACCCATCTGGAACCATACTCTTGCAGTCTCATTAAAAACTAAACAGTCATCTAACAAATAAAATAAAATATAGTATACAATAAATGCAAAACAATTTGAAATAGAACAACAACAACAACAACAACAACAACAAAGCATAAGAGGCACATAGGAATTCTATAAAAACACTAAACCAGAAATCAAATTATATACCCAAGGTACTTGTAAGGTTTTTAAAAAAACACCCCAACATATTACAAGACAAAATAACTTTAAATGGTCCCATTGAATGAATTTTGTGTTGGGAACTTACTGCTGGTATGGGGATTACCTTAAAGAGTGATTTTCTTTTTTAGTGAGAATCCCTTCGAAAAATTATTTTTTCAATTACAAGTGGTTATCAGTTTAAGACTGATTCTGGGTTAGGAAAAGTTGAGGGCCAGGGGTGTCTACTCTCAGCTCTAGGATGACATCTAGTATGTCTCCATGCAAGCCTTGTGCATGCTCCTCAGTCTCTGAGTCCATAGGAACTTTGTGCATGTTCATTTAAAGAGCCTTGTTCCCTTAGTGTCATCCATCTCCTCTGGTTCTTTTCCTCCTTCTGCTTCCACTTCTTCTGCAGAATTCCATGAGCTATGAGTGGAGGGTTTTGATGAAGAACATCCATTCAGCACTGGATGTTCCAGGTTTCTCACTCTCTGCACATTGGCTGTGGTATAAGAGCTTTAAAGAGAAGGAATGTTCCTATCAGTGCCTTTTTAAATTGTCTCTGGCAAAGCATATGTTTCTCTGTAGAGGATCTAATTTCTTTTTTTTTTTTCCTTTTTTCTTTTGCATTACAGTTTTTTTTTATTTAATTAGATATTTTCTTTATTTACATGTCACACGATTTCTCCTTTCCCAGTTTCCCCTCCAAAAGACACAAAAAAATAAAAAACAAAAAACAAGAACAAACATCTGTACCCTCCCCACGCCCCCTGCTTGAACTCCACCCTCTCCCACTTACTGGCTGTTGTATTCTCCTACAACTGGGGCATAGAACCTTCACAGGGCCAAGGGCCTCTCCTCCCATTGATGACCGACTTGGCCATCCTCTACTATACATATACTGCTGGAGCCATTAGTCCCACCATGTGTACTCTTTGGTTGGTGGTTTAGTCCCGGGGAGCTCTGAGGGTACTAGTTAGTTCATATTGTTTTTCATCCTAAGGGGCTGCAAACCCTTCAGCTCCTTGTGTCCTTTCTTTAGCTCCTTCATTGGGGACCCTGTACTCAGTTCAATGGATTGCTGTGGGCCTCTTCTTCTGTATTAGTCAGGTACTGTCAGAGCCTCTCAGGAGACAGCTATATCAGGCTGGATTGTCCTTCCTTCAGTCTCTGCTCCTCCATAGTTAGTCTCTGCAACTCCTTCCATGGGTATTTTGTTCCCCCTCTTAAGAAGGAATGAAGTGTCCAAAATTTGGTCTTCCTTCTTGTTGAGTTTCTTGTGGTTTGTGGATTTTACTTTGTGTATTCTGATCTTCTGGGCTAATATATCCACTTATCAGAGAGTGCATACCAAGTGTGTTCTTTTGTGATTGGGTTACCTCACTCAGGATGATATTCTACAGATCCATCCATTTCCCTAAGAATATCATAAATTCATTATTTTTAATAGCTGAGTAGAACTCCATTGTTTAATTGTTCCACATTTTCTGTATCCACTCCTCTGTTGAGGGACATCTGGGTTGTTTCCAGTTTCTGGCTATTATAAATAAGGCTGCTATGAACATGGTGGAGAATGTGTCCTTATTACATGTTGGAGCATCTTCTGGGTATATGCCCAGGAGTGGTATAGCTGGGTCCTCTAGTAGTACCATGTCCAGTTTCCAGAGGAACTGCCAAACTGATTTCCAGAGTGATTGCACCAGCTTGCAATCCCACTAGAAATGAAGGAGTGTTCCTCTTTCTCCACAATCTCTCCAGCATTTCTGATGTCACCTGAGTTTTTTATCCTAGCCAATCTGACTGGTGTGAGGTGAAATCTCAGGGTTGTTTTGATTTGCATTTCCCTGATGACTAAGGATGTTGAACATATTTTTTTTTAGATGCTTCTCAACCGTTTGGTATTCCTCAGTTGAGAATTCTTTGTTTAGCTCTGTTCCCCATTTTTAAATAGGGTTATTTGGTTCTCTGGAGTCTAACTTCTTGAGTTCTTTGTATACCTTGGATATTAGCCCTCTATCAGATATAGGATTGGGAAAGATCTTTTCCCAATTTGTTGGTTGCTGTTTTGTCCTGTTGACAGTGTCTTTTGCCTTACAGAATTACATTTCATTGCAATGTATTTGTCCACAGTTGTCTTGCATCTGCCTTTAACTGTATTTGCATTCACAAACTTTCATGTTTTTTTTTTCCAGATATTTGGAGACTTTCATTTTAAACCTAGTAAAAATTAGGCAGCAACCACCGTATTATATGAACATTGCTAAAATCAAATTCCTCCATAAAAAATAAATTACTAAAGCATTTTGAACTTATCTTCCCTCAGTCTTAAGACACAGCATGATTTGCTAGAGTATAGCGTGGACCACTGTCATTTTGATGCCCTGAGCATAGTCTATAGGAACTTTACATAAAATGTTAACACAGAATGGAAATTTCTGCTCCTTTGGTGATGCTTGCCATCTTATCATCCTTATGTTTGTTACAAGCAGATTTTTTCATATTTTTGGTTGAAATTTAAACATTTCTTTTATTCTTAGTTATTGTAAGTTGAAATTTTAAAAGCTTCTTTTTCATTAAAGAGGGAGTATCTTTTCATATGAACAACATTTTTTTTTTCAATTTTTCTCAAACCAAGCAATTCTTCAAGTCTCTGTGGAAATCAAATGGGGACCATACAACTTAATTTAATTTAAACACTTTCTGCCTGGTGGTAGCATCTGATCTCAAGCTAAAGGCTCAGTCTCATAAGAGTGTCCTAAAACTTCATAGGTTAGTAATGAATTCCGGCTTCCGAACTTTCTCTCAAATGAACAGTTAGTAAGAGATTCCCTTCACTTAGGCTTTAGGTGTGTTAATTTCCTACATTAACTCTTGAAATTTGGTCAAAAGTAGTGCTGGTTGGTGATTTTGAAGGGCATCACAAAGAATCCAGCAGAATGACAATCACCGTGAATGAACTATGCTCCAGGGATACCAGGATTTCATACACTTTGCAAGTGTTTTTCCTCCTCTGTGCTTTCATTATTTTTATGTTTTCTAAAAACCTCAACTTTCAGCCATTTCTAAAGAATCATAATGCTATTATGACAGATTAACTATAGCTCTACGTCTTCTCTCTCTCCTAGAGGGTGATGAAGATGAGTGTTGAGAATATCTAATTACATCTAGTTTGACATTTCTAGTAACCAGGCCTTATTCTACATATGTCCAGGACTCTGCCATGAATAATCACAGGTTTTTAAATAAAGAGAAGCTCCTGCAAATTTCAGGAATTACAACCAGTGTTTAAAACCAGAGCATGCTGTTATGCCCACGATTACTCCTAGATTACAAATATTTTAGCATCACTTTGCCAGGAACTAGGATAAGAATCTAAATTTGGGTTTTGTACTGTATCATACCTCTATAAACTAAAATGAGTACATTTTAAAAATTCATATGTATTCATAGGTTAACACATGATGACTGGTTCTAGAAAAATAGTTTAAATTGGGTTCTTTTTTTAAGTTTTTATTTATGTATATGGGTGTTTTCCCTACATGAATCTTTATATATGCACATATGTGTGTGTTTGTGTGTGTGTGTTTGTGTGTACTCACCTATAAGTGGTATTAGCTGTAATATGTGATATTGTATAATCTATATATCCAGAGAGGTTAAGTAAATAGTTCTCAGCATAATATGCAAAAATCTCACACATTAGAGAAAATAATTACCAGGTTTTCAATCTTGGGTATTTCAAATTCATTTTAATTGTATCGCACAATCCGTGAGCTTTTTTTCCTAATTTGAACTTTTATGATTTTTTCAATCAGCAAGATAAAGTAACAATTTAACAAGGATTAAAAACAAGTTCTTGCCTGGGCGGTGGTGGCACCTGCCTTTAATCCCAGCACTTGGGAGGCAGAGGCAGGCTGATTTCTGAGTTCGAGGCCAGTCTAGTCTACAGAGTGAGTTCCAGGACAGCCAGGACTACACAGAGAAACCCTGTCTCGAAAATACAAAAACAAAAAACAAACAAACAAAAACAAATAAAACAAACAAACAAACAAAAATAACCAAGTTCTCTTTTTTTAAATTTATTTTAAATTAAATTCTTAATTTGTAAAGAATGTAATCAGCTAATAAAATATATCTGCCATGGTAAATGTTGGGAATGGAGTTCCAATCTTGGAATTCTTGTAAGAAAAAAGTGGGGCCAGCAGTCAATGTTGTAATCCCAGGATCACAAAGGAACATAAGACATTGCTTAGACACTGAACATTGAGATCTGGGAGACTCCAGTTCTAAAATAGAACCTGGAAAGGGCTCAGGATATTGATTATGACAGTGCCTGCTGCACGAGACCAAGGGTGAGGATTCAGTTCCTAATCAGCTACATAAGAGCCTGGAGTTTTAGTTCACATATACCACTTCAACACTGAGGGAAGGAAGTAAACCTGTGGATCTGCAGGGACTCTCCCTGACCAGTCATTGTTTAAATAATGAGGTCCATGTTTAGGGAAATTCTCTTGTTTCAAATATAGTAAGATGAAGAAGTGAATAAAAAAGATGTTATCATTTGGCACACAGAGGTAGGTACACACCTGCATATATGAAACACATAGTCATACACATACAACTCATATGTAAGAATTAAAAATATAACAGAGCAATTGATTGAGGTAGAAACCCAATGCTGACCTTTGTCTTCCACATCCTTTTAACACACAAATACAAATACACACCTACCCATGCTCAACTACAAACAGAAAACAAAGAATAAGGTTTATTAATAAATTATAACTTATATGTTTATCATAAGATTATATTAAATTATTTTTGTTGTTTATTATTCATACACATAGGTCTGACTAAATACTTAGAAGGCTTATTATATTCATGCAGCATAAACATATAAATGGCTATTTCAATTTATGGGTCATTTACTAGTTTTGTCTGTCTGACAAAAATAGATTGTTTTATGTACTTTTAAACAATAGTATTTGAAAATATTGTATGGAATTGAAATTTTTGGTAGATATTTTTCTACATTTAAGGTGTAAATTTAGACAAATTACAGTCATATTTTGTAGCTGTATACATGCATCAGTTTTATATTTTCTTTAGTGTTCAAGGCATTAGGGTCATTTCCAGTAGCAAATTTAAAACTTTAAATATATTTACATTGTCCTTGCTCATTATCTTTATTTTCAACTCTTATTTAATGATAATATCAGATAAATAATAATATTTTATGAATATAGTTTATTAAGTATGTATAATTTGGGTTTGATTTTGTTTTTAGCTTTAAAATTAAGTAAGCCTGTTAATTTAACATTATTATTGGATCTATCATTTCTTCCACCTGGCAATTTTCATTTTAATTAAAATGATTAGTCACTTAAAGCAATTATTTGTAATTTCGAGTTGGACTTCCATCTTAATAAGTGATGGCAAACAATGAGAAAAGAGAAGATGTTTTTTAACACATTACCATTCAGTGTCATAAAGTGAAATTGTTCAAAATGAACCCTACTATGAACTTGTGTGTCCTTCACTCTCTCACTGAACTCTCTTTTGATGAACCAGAACTACTTCTATTTCACTGTTAATTTTAAAAGGGCTTAATGGTGAAGTTCAGTCTGTAGTTAAAGAAAAGAAACAAGAAACTGTAGACCAAAGGCAGTAGAGGATGCCACCCTCATGTAAGTAAAAGCATCTATGAATGACCTTAGAATAATGGTTATGGCAAAGCCTTACAAGTCCATTACATTTGTCTATGCTGAACCTTTATATCACTGTAGATAGTGCCATATTTCCATAGTATGTAGCAATGAAATATTTCTGATAATATTTAAAAGTTGTACCATTGAATATCTTACCAAACATGTAAGTGACTTGAATGTTTGAGTGGAAAATACTGAATCCACTAAAACATGTTTGAAATTGAAATGTAATGGCTCTAAAACATAAGGTTTTTTTTTCATTATTCTACCTTGTCTAATATTTATTACGTTTGCTACTGTATTTTCCGTTTGTAAAATGATTAGTGAAAACTGCAGCATCTTAAGGAGATGTGTGCAGAAAAAGCATGACTTCTTTGAAGAAGTGTATAATACATGAGTTGCATCTCCCAATGGTATAATTTTATAAGACATATAAATATGCATACATATATGGAAGTTTCAATATATATGTTGTGGAGTATGTTTTTCTTTCTTTTCTTTTCTTTTTTTTTTTTGTTTTGTTTTGTTTTTTGATTTTTGGGACAGGGTTTCTCTGTGTAGCTTTGGTTGTCCTGGAACTCACTCTATAGACCAAGCAGACCTCCAACTCAGAAATCTGCCTGTCTCTGCCTCCCAGGTGTTGGGATTAAAGGCATGTGCCACCCCTGCCCGGTGGAGTATGTTATTCTATGCATAAATGTTGATATAAAAGTGTATTAATCATATACATGGACACATACATATAAATGTTTATAAGTTCTTGCCTATAATTTTCAATTTGTCCTCTTTTGTGTAAAAATAAATAAGTTGGATGAGTAGGAAGGAGGAAAGGATCTGGTAGGATTTGGGGAAGAGAAGAATATCATAATCAAAATCTATTTGAATTTTAAATGTGCTTTTAGTAATAATAGTAGTAGTAATAAACAAAACCAAATATTGAATAAGAAGCAAACCTCTGGCTAGAAAAGCATATATATTTATACTTACACACAGAAAGTCAGACACACACGAACACACACACAAATAATCAGATTTATGAAAAAATACCTATGAATACAGATAATTGTTCATTTAAGATAGTATTGAATCCCAACTAACTCATAATTTCAGAATAACATATATTTAAAACACATCTAATACATTTAACCCACTAAACAATTCAGCTCCAGCCCTGCCTCTTACATGCTCAGAACAATTTTGTTCACTTATAGTAAAGCTATATTAATTGATAAAAATAACTTTTGAAGTAGTGATTAGTTACTAGCTTACTGGGAATTATGATTTATTGCCCAACATCAAAAGTCAACTTTGGACTATGTATCTTTTTATACAAAGTCAGAATTCAAAATATATTTCGTACATCTGAAAATAACTTCTACTTAACCCTAAAACCAAAACACCATAGATTCTTCAATTACAGGTCAGTGACTGAGCAGACAGGTACATACACCCAAGCACAGTGCACACATGTGCATGCACAGGCATGTGTGTGTGTGTGTGTGTGTGCATGTGTTCATAAGTGCACAAGTGTACTACACCACACTCAACAACAGAACATATATATATATATATATATATATATATATATATATGCTTGAAATAACACTCAAACATTGCATCATCTGGTAAATGCTTACTTGAAAAAGAGTCAAAAGAAGATAATTCTAGAAAAACAAAAAGAAAAGAAGGAAAAAAGTTTCCCCAAACAAATTCAAAGTGAAAGAGTTGAAAAATTCACTTTTGAATACACAGATCTTAATCCAACATGAAAAAAAATAAAAAGTCTCTGGTGAACTATTTGTTTAAAAACATGGCATCCCTGTTGGGTCCTGGTTGCCTCTTGCTTTACTGGTGTCTGGAACTTTCTGTTGGCTACCCCTAGTTCCCCATCCTCATTGCTACACACCTCTGTTCAATTTCCTAACACTCTGTTCACCTCCCTCATCTCCTTCCACACCTTATCCTGTCCCCCCTTTTTTCCTCTCCCTGTCCCATCTTCCTCCCAAGGCCTGCCCACCCACTGCCTCCTGTGATTATTTTGTTCCCTTTTCTAATTAGGACTGAGGCACCCACACTTTGGTCTTCCTTCTTAACCTTCGTATGATCATAAAACTTCATATAAGTTTCATAATGAATATTCCACGCTCTTTTCCTAATATCCACTTAACAGTGAGTAGCTACCATGTGTGTTCTTTTGTGGTGGGGTTACCTCACTCAGGATGGTATTTTCTAGTTCCATCCGTTAGCCTGGGAATTTCATGAAGTCATTGTGTTTAAGGGCTGAGTAGTACCCCTCCTCTCCCCCTCTGCTTCCCTTGCCCTCCACACTTATTTGTTCTCCATTTTGATCTCCATTCTGTTTTCATGTCATTTCCTGCTTTAAATCCCCACCTATTTCTCTGACATCTCTTTATTTTTTACCTTGATCTACTGTTTAGAATTTTGATTTTTATGAAAAAGTAAAACCAAAAGTATATCCATTCATTTACATCCATATAAAAATCAGAATGTAGAATCTGCACATAAAGGGAACTTACAGTCATTGCCCTTTTGAGTTTGGGACACTTTGGATATTACATTTTTTAATTCCACTAACATTTCGTAAATTTCAAGTTTTCCTTTTTTTCATTACAGGTGATTAAAATCCAATGGTGTAAATGTGCATTATTAGCACTGATCCTTCCTCTATGATTGGACATCTAGAATGCTCTCATTAATGCTACTGTAAATAGAGGGACAATAAACATGTTCTTCTAGATATGGACTACAACAGGATAAAACATTTAGAGTAAATAATCTGAGTCATAAGTGTGTGTTTTGAAAAATATCCATACTGGTTTTTTTGTAATAATTATACTAGTTTGCATATTTCCCTACCCCCACCTATAGAAACAGAAATGTTCCCAACATCAGGTTCTTCAGGTCTATCATTCAGGAGATGCTGCAGAAATTAGCATTGCTAAATAGGCAGGGGGTACCTGCTTTCTTGTTACTGCCTCAACAGACATTTCAGTGAGGTGAGATGTTGAAGGGAAGCTACTGATATTAGTAGTCTGGACTCTGAGTATGTCTGTTCTGATATATATCATATGTCTTAGTTTTTGACAACCACAAAAGGAAAAATAAAATATAAATAGATAAACAAGCAAACATATGAACCGATAGAGAGAAATTTATTGAATAAAGGTGTAATGTAAAATTGCAATTTATGGCATTCCAGTGTTTGTTA
This sequence comes from Mastomys coucha, assembly GCF_008632895.1. NCBI lineage: Eukaryota > Metazoa > Chordata > Mammalia > Rodentia > Muridae > Mastomys > Mastomys coucha. Next base: position 22,822,138 of record NW_022196909.1, read on the forward strand.
ACCTAAGTAGTTTTGCAAATGTTCAAGTGTTTAAATCATTAAGTTTGTTACCTTAAAGTGTTATAGTCAGTAGATGAAGCACTTGTCATTCAGTTTGAGGATATGGATTTGAATCCTCAGAACCCATGTAAAAGTAAAAAAAGGGGGGACAGGATTACTGTGTAGATTGGTAATTCCAGTGTTCTGATAAGATGGAAACAGGAGAATCCACCAAATTTCATGGGCTAGCATATGCAGCAAGAAACAATAGATTTTGATTTGATGGCTCAGTACTTAAAATAACTTACTACTTTGGCAGAAAACCATGGTTCAGTTCTATTCACATCAGATAGCCTCCAGCACCAGTAATCTGATGCTCTGTCTTCCCTAAGAGGTACAGTATGCATGGAATCATGCACTCATCCAGAAATGCACTCATAAGCACAAATAAAAACAAAATAAATATTTAAAACATTGACTTCAACCTCAAAAAGTTAAAAGGCAGTGAGCAACTCCTGACTTTGTCCTCTGACCTCTACACGTGTTCAATGGTATGGTTAGCCTGGACTCACACACATGAACATGAACACATGCATACATTCATGTCATATACATTTACAAATATAAATAAAATTTAAAGTAACATTCAGTTAATATTAGTCTATTAAAAAAGAATAACTTCCGTTGGGCTCCCTGGGCTCAGCCTATTTGGCTGTATCTGAATCTATTGTCAGATGCTAGCAGAGTCTCTCAGGGGACAGCCATACCAGACTCCTGTCAGCAAGCACATTTTGGCATCAGCAATAGTGTCAGGGATTGGTGTTTGGGGTGGGTCCCTAGGTGTGGCAGTCTCTGGATGGCATTTCCTTTATTCTATGCCCCATTTTTTGTCCCTACATTTCCTTTAGACAGGAACAATTCTGGGTTAAAAATTTTGAGATGGGTGTGTGGCCTCATCTCTCAACTGAGGGTCATGCCTATCTGCTGGAGGTGGTGTCTATGGAAAGGAATAAAGGAGTAGAAGGGGAGTCCAACCCCATAGGAAGAACAATATCCACTAACCAGACCACCCAGAGCTCCCAGGGATGAAACCACCAAGCAAAGAGTATACATGGAGAGATCCATGGCTCCAGCTGCATATGTAGTAGAGGATAACAGTATCTTGAATCAATGGAAGGGGAGGCTCTTAGTACTGTGGAGGCTTGATGCTAGATAGGCAGCATAGGGGAATGCTAGAGCTGTGAGGTTGGAGTGTACACATGTGTGTGTGTGTGTGTGTGTGTGTGTGTGTGTGTGTGTGTGTGTGTGTGTATGTGTGTGTGGAGGAGCACCCTCATTGAGACAAAGAGGAGGAGGATGGATGGGAGTTTTCAGAGGAGAAACCAGGAAAGGGGATATCATTTGAAATGTAACTTAAATTTAATGTCAACCAAGTTGGCAGCGTCAGTAAATTCCATAGCAGTATAAAGAGATATCTTCTGGTATCATATTTTTCTCACTCCTCCCTCACTAACTCATTTGGGAATTCCTTTTGGCTGGCAAGCTCTGTGTATGGTACACAATATAATTTTTTTCTATTACACTTACTAATTCTTTCTTATGTTTACATACATAATCGTTTATCATTGGGTTGTAGTTGTCTACCCTATTCAATAGACTCCATGTGCGGGTGTATAGTCTGATAAAAACAGTATTTATCACTGAATTTAGGTGGGTAGACAGCTTTGCAATCCTGTTTTGTATATGAGCCCTCTATGATGGGATCACTTAGTGATGACTTTCTTTTAAAATATCTCTATTATTAATTCATGAACAGCTGAATATAAAATTACATGTATATACGTATGTGTTGGTTATCTTCACGCTCCCACAGACATATACTTATAAACATTCTGAATAGAATTAGTAGCCTCCAAAGCAATTCCTATTCAGTGAACTGTTTTCAGTTACTTTCTATTAAAAGAACAGTGTAGATGGATTGAAATATGATATTTTTGCCTTACCCTGTGATTACTCTGTTATGGGAAAATCATGCAAGTACTGCCTTTTCATTCTTGAAGTGGTCATTTTCTCATGAGAGTAGCTAAATCATTTTGGCAATTTTTCTTCACCTTTAAAATTCCTCTTATTCTGTCTGGTCAATAACTCAAAGCAAATTTAACAATGTTCCCTTGATCTTGTGGTGAGTGTTTTGAGCTTACAGTGGCAATAGGCCACCAAGTGTTGCAGGTCCACATTCTGACATTCCACTCATGGGCTTCTTGGTTTTAATAATTGTAACCTCTACACTTTGCACTGGTAGCATGCTTATAGTCTACATTTCAACAGTCTTTTTAAAGATATTGTCTTTTGTTTGGTGCTTCCATACCAGATAAATATATTTCTATTGTATGAAGAAATTACTATAACTTCCATTCATAAATATCTGATGGATAATCATTTGTCTTTTTTGCAATACCTTTTATGAAGGATGATAAGATTATATCACCTTCTCCATCCAAAATAGATATCAAATCTTTGTTATGATAAAAGTGCCTTAAGCATATATCAGCAATTAGACAAATATGTTCGCCAACGGAGGAGAACTAATGACCAACCCTTGCATTCCCTGTTGACTATTCTGCTTTTACATGACCCCCACATTATTCTTTGACGAATAAAGAATGGTTGTGGAAAATGAATATCCAAATGTTGAAGAATGAAAACAGATATACAGACATAAATGTTAAATGTTGTTGTTTAATACTATTTCTGGGGAGTTGTGAAAACAATCTATACATCCTCTATAGAAAACTGATGATAGATGAAAATTATAATAGCACCAAAACATATTTGGTAAGCAAATAACTTTTAGGGTCATTTACAGGAATGTGGGTGAATAAACAGTGGATGACTCACTAAAAGCTTATTTCAGTATGAGTCATGGAACCTGAAAGGTGACATCTGAACTCTCTGTAGACATTCAAAGATGTTTAATGGAAAAGAGAGTCCCACTCAGGAATTCTAACTGGGAATGAAATCGTGGTAAGCAAAAGCCTTTAGACTCTGAGAGAATTCCTGAGGCATATGAATTATTTATTTTTATTGTTAATAAATTTTAATTAAATAATTTTTGTTATTAATGAATTTTCTACTAAGAGATGATGTTTCTATTTGGAGGAAATCCCTTACAATAAATGATTAAAGATTTTAATGTCAGATCTAAAACTTATAAACTACTACAGGAAAATACTTCAAGATATCAGTATGATAAACAACTGTCAGAGGGATACAAGAGTCCTTACTATTATACCAATGAATTGAAAAAACAGTAAGCAACAATACAATAGAAACTCCCTATAGAGTATAGGAAACAATAGCTTTACTAAAGATTCACTGTACAGAATAGCAGAAAATCTTTGCCTGATATCATCAAAAGCAATTTAATACTAAAGAACTCAAAGGAAAGATAAACACCTCAAAATGTATCTGAAAGACAAATGGTTAAAAACTTAAAAGAGAAACTAATATAAGTATTAATATCAATATATGAGCAATGCTCATCAATACTAAGCAAAGACTGCACCTCACTTTCAGAGATACTCTTATCAAGAGCTGAATATTTATAAAAATATGGGAGATATTGAATTCTTATGTTGGTGAACGATTCTGAGGATAAATGTAAAAACACTCAAGACCTAATAAAAATAATTTTCCTATGTAGTTTCTGGTCAACACCACAAACCTTTTTTTCTGAGGGGATGTTCACAATATGAAAGCTACAGAACACCATAGGCCTATATGTTCATCAATGGATAGACAGTTCAAAAACTGTGGTATATAAATAGTAGATTATTCACAGGAAGCTAGATAGGACAAATGGTCATTATACTAAACAAAATCAAGACTTAGACAAAAAATACTCATTTTCTTTTAGATATAGAATCTAGGTATATTTTAATGTATCAAAGAAATTAGGAACACAGAATTTCCTTGGAGATAAAATCATTGTAGGGAAAAGAAAGGTAATGAGGAGGTATGAGAATATTAATATTGTTGTAGTATATTCTGTCTACATATTTAGATTTCTAAATCTTACTCATTATTTTGAACAAATAATATATGCTAATAATTTGAAGATAAAGCCTGCCAAATACTGCAATTGAAGTACTGTACTTTTAATGAAAATTTATATGCACATTTTAAATTTGAATTAATTATATCAGTCTAATAAAAGAAGTGACAAGTTATTTTGACGTAAGAGAAACCTCAGTTCTCCATATATATTTTTCCTATAAGTAAATCATGTCCTTATATCTTTCTGTAAAATTATAGGAGGAATGTATGGTTATGACCATGCAATATTTAGTTGAAAGCTCTTTAGTGGGATGAAAATGAGCAACTACAGCATCTTCCATTTTGAAAAATATGTTGCAAAATGATGGTCAGTTTTTCTGAATCTCAATTATTCTTGGATTTTTCTTCTCATTTGCAAACTTGGAACCATATAAAGACACTACTTCAAGTTTTAAGATCTATAAAACCATTTTCATGGAGAGAAGACTCAATGATAATATCCTCTTTTTTATATATTTCACTTCATTTCTAAAGGCTAAACTATTATTAACTATCAAAAAGTATTTTCATATTTATGAATGACTTTTTTCAAAAAATACTTTTTCCAAACTAAAAATTGAAACTTGAATAATATGATATAAAATTGTTAATTCTTGGTAGCATTTGATTATTTGATATTTTTGTGTATCAAATGACATTTATTGACTCTGAATGTAATCAGTAAAAAGCTCTAAAGATTATTGACTCTGAATGTAATCCGTAAAAAGCTCTAAAGATTAGCATAAATGTCTATGCATTCCCTAAGTTTCTTCCGTGGCCATACTTTATCGCCACTATAAACTGATTGAGGAAGCTTCACGTTCCATGACTCTTGTTTAATTGTGTGGAAAAAAAACACAGAATTCAGGATAAGTGATTATAATACCAAACATTCTTTTGAATTTAAAATAGAAACATGATGTTCCAATGAATAATTGAATGTTTATATTTGGCCCTGATTATGTATGATATTCCTTTTATGAAACTTAAGTTTTAGGTATAAGTGTGTATTACGTATGTAAAAGTATGTATTAACCAGGCTAGCTAGAAGAATATCGTGATTTGTTGCACTGTTATAGTCAATAAGAAGGTATGTTTGTAGTTGTCCACAACATGATTGAGGGTTCTACATTATAAGGAAGAAGTCTGGGAGTTGTTATATAGCTCAAACATAACATTTAATAAATCAAAGTCTCTGGACTTTCCAAGTTCTAACAAACAGGCCTGATGTCCTAATTCTGTGCAGTGAATGAAAAAGACTCCTAATATTCATATTGTATGTTAACCTTGATTGTGGTTTTCTTTTAATTAATTAATTTCTTTTAGTTGATTAAATAATAACAATAAAGCTTGATCTTCTTGTCCATTAAGTGAACCAGTCACTTAAATTTGTTATCACAGGAACTAGATTAAGTTTTCTCTTTCTTCCATCTCTTCTACCATGTGATGTCCGGGATTTGACTTAATCACTGTAGAAGTACAGACTGGAGTTCTTCTCAGACACAGAATCTGTCAGTTCATTAATGGTGGGCTCCTTAACCTTCATAACTATGCACTATACATTTTTAACACTTATAATGGCTGACTCTGGAGTCAGATGACTGAAATTTAGATTCGGATATTGTAATCAAAGGACATGTATTTACTTTCCTTGACTCAACAATATAGTCTTAACCCAGGTCCAGTTTTTGTTTTTGTTTTTTTTTTGTCAGTGAATATCTGAGGAATATAGGAAAAAAAAAAGAATAAAAAGGAAAATTAGTGTGGATCCTCATAGAATCAAATGACTTTCCACCAATATACTTCCATTCCATTGTGTACTCCCCTACATATGACCTCATATGCTAGAAGAATTTGTTCAGAATTTTTGTTTGCCCATCCAGTGTAGGGTATGTTGACCATGCCACAAGATGAGCATAAGAACTGGTGAGGTGGAGCATACTCAAATCCCAGGAGTCTGCATGATTTGAGATAGCAGGAATGGGGCTGCTCCCTCTCTGCCTCTGCACTTGTTCTGGAACAAATGACCAGGACACTCAAATAAGGTGATCACGATCAGTACACACAGCCCAGCATCTGAACGCCTCTCCTTGCTAATGAAACATCTCAGTAGCCTTAATCCTTCAGCCTACCCTTCCTGGATATTCTCATGCTCTTCCCCAAAATTATATAACTCTTAATTTACCCCAAATAAAGCATATGCATCCAAATCCACCCTCAATAAAGCAATGTGATCAAGCAAATATTGTTTCAGAAAGCTGCTTCATTGGAGATCATTAGGGGAAAGGCCTTTAACTAAAAGAGCCACAACATTAAGATTCAGGAGGAAGGCGTTCTCTCTTATTCCTTTCCTCTGGCACTCAGCACTTGATCCCAAACAGACCAGTATCCTGTTCATCCAGGACTCCATTTCCCCTTCCAGTCTGCCATGCAGTAGCATCTGACACACAAAGGGAAACTCAGACTGCAGACGCATCTGTCTGAGACATTGCATAGCCTTCCCTGAATAGGTGCATCTGAGGCATATGAACACTGCCAGAGCAGAGAACACAGCACTGCAATCTAGCCATATCTGTCCTGTGACCCACAAGCTCTAGGACCCACAAGGTTACTATGAATGTAGGCCAACATCGAATTATCATCTTAATACATAATCTTTTTATCATGTGAAGTTTGGCTTTTACAATTACAATCATTTATTGTGTAATGTCTATATACAGATAGATATGCCATTTTGTGGGTACATGCCAATCTTCATGTGAAACTTGAATGAAAACTCTGAGGAATCTGTTCCCTCCCCTCGCATTCTTTGCAGCAGACTCTCTTGCTTGTAACCTTGCCATGAATAGAGTCCTAGAGTTTCAAGCTGATTCTCCTATCTTTGTTTCTCATATTGCCCTAGGAGAACTTTGACTATAGATGCACACTACTGATTCCAACTTTTATTTTCTGGGAATCAAAATCTGGAGATTTGGCTTGCATAGCAAGTGATTTTAACCACTTTGCAAACTCCCTTCTGACTGTTTGCCTCTTGAAAACAAACTGTAGATATAACATTTATCAAAATGTCAAAATGTTAGACATGCCCGTAAGAAACTATAAGTCAAGGAGGAACATAAACATATATGGCTTTGCAAGATTGTCCTTAGTGGTATTACAATGAATGGAACTTTTAAGTATTCAGTAAATTATTTACTATCAACCTAGATAGATATAATGCTGCCTTGTGCTTGTGTACATGTTAACTTGATTACCTATTAAGATATAGTACAGCAATAATATGCAATGTACAGTTTTGAGTATCTCATTTTCAAAGTTATAATGTAACTTCTGTAGCAACAGGTAAATATTTTATTTCTTCATATATCCTATTCACCCTGTTACATGGTAAGGAGCCTATCACAGTAAAAACAGTAGTGCCAGGAGGAAAAATCGTAAATTACATTGTTCCCCTTTAAGTAAATTGAATATGTTAACAGTTGTCTGTAAACATATATGTTTGTATAGATGTGTTTAAAGGGACATTTGTAATGGTATTTAAATAAACTTATTTGGATATCCAGAGGAAAAACCATACCTGAGTATAAAGTAGGCAAAAAAAAGGAAAACTCATTCTGGATAAAAATTTATTTTCTGAAATATTAATAATTGTGACCTCCCCCAGCCCCAAGTGGGCTGAACTACACTTTGTCCTTGCCACAAAGCAGCTAACCCACTTGGGTGGAGTTCCTGAGATAAAGAAAGCCCTTTTGTCCTGCTGCTTCTCTACCTCTCCCAAAGTTCCTGCTAGGAGCCACGCCCTGCTGAGCTGCTTCACCTGCCCACAGAACAAGATGCTCATTAGGCCAGAAGATCCTGGCTTACTGGGGGATGAATTCCCTGCCTACATATTCTCAGATTAGGAAATACACATTGGATCTTGATCAGAACCTTTTGACTTGGTCTGGTTATTTCTCTCACAGACTGATTCCCTTATTTTTCCCCAGGCCCCTGGAACCCAGTTTGCGTAGCTGCTGGCCGCTACAAATAATTCTCTATGTCTATTCTTTGCAGCATTTTGCTAATTACAGACAACATTGTCAGCATTTAATCATGGGTAAAGATGATCTTAGAAATTTTATCAGCCCAATTAATTGAAAATTTGAAGCAAAGGTATGATTTCTGGAGATGGAGTTCTAACAGGCAAATTACGTTTCCTCCTAGGGCATCCAATGAGCAGTCCCTACTCCTTAGCATCTCAGAGCTTCAGTTTCCTTGTGTATAGAGTTAAACAGAGAAAACTCAGGATTGGAGAATTGTCATAGGGCTTAGAACTGATTTAATAGTAACACAACGGAAATTATTAATTTTAATGAACATACAAAAATAAATGTAGCTTTCATTTAAAAATATTTTCTTATTGTATTCCTTTTAAAACTGTGTCTTAATCATTTTTGCAAAGAAAAATTTTTTGGTATCACTCACTGATTTACTTTTCTCTTCTAACATCCATTTTCCAGCACAAATAGATTGAAGGACTTGGTTACCCTCAGACACGTTACAGTTAGAAGTTCACAGCCCTTTCCCTAAGGGAGCTTATAGCATCCCATGGAAGAAACACAGATCATTATACTCAACAAACTCTACTTAATGGAGTCTTTGCAGTCTGGCCCAGAGGCTGCTCTGGGACCCACAGTCTCAGGAACTGTGAAGTCCTGGTGAGGAAGTGATTCCAGCAACACTCCTGCTGGAAATACAAGAAAATCGACTTTTAGAAAGATAAGGCTGCATGCAGAGAAATATGCTAAAGACAAAGCTCCTCTGTGTCCAGGAATGGAAAGCAGAAAGTCAAAAAAACAGTGAGGGAGAATGACAATCTGCAGGCTGCAGCCTACAATGAGGCTTTGCAACAGCATTTTTAAATCCAGAATTGTACTGTAGGTAACAAAGGATACTGGAGTTTTAAGCATAGGTTTTAATTTTTAATGTGACATTTAAAAATATTCAGAAATCATAATGGTGGGAATTATATTCTGAATGTGATGTTTGAACACTTCAAATTTACATTGTGCAGTGGTTAAAGTAGGGCCATTACTATACTGACCATCTCAACGTGATAATTTCTGGTGTGAAACTGAAAATCTTCTCTTGTAACACTTAGAATTATAATATCTGATATTGTTAACTATATCCACTCTGCACTATACCACAGGCATTTTTACCACTGACCAACTTCCAACCATGCTCACTGGCCAACTATTCCCTCATGACTTTTCTACCATACGTACCTCCTAGTAACTATTTTTGTGTTCAAAATTAAAGCAAATTGCTAAAAGTATAGTTCCAATATAAGTATGTGAGATCATGTGGTATTATTCCTCTTGCTAGAGGGGCTGTTTAGATCATTGATATGATCTTGATTTAACTTTGGTATCTTGTATCTGTCTAGAAAATTGTGCATTTCATTCGTTTTCCAGTTTTGTTGAGTATAGGCTTTTGTAATAGGTTCTCATGATTTTTTGAATTTCCTCAGTGTCTGTTGTTATGTTTCCTTTTTCATTTCTGATCTGGTTAATTAAGATACTGTCTCTGTGCCCTCTAGTTAGTCTGGCTAAGGGTTGGCAACCATTACCTGGGTATAGGACATTTGGTATTCTCCAGGAAAATTCACAGCAACCAGTAGTCTAGTGGCAAATGATCAACCCTGAAAATATGCATACAAGTTTACAAGACTATAATTACACACAATGAGTAGTTTGTACGGTTTAGAAATACAGGTATACATATACCATCATTGCATGAAATAACAAGTAATGAAAGAAGAAACCAAGAATATTAAGGAGAGTGGTAAAGGATATATGGAATGTTTTAGAAGAGAAGAAAATATGTTGTAATTATAACATAATCTTAATTTTTTTAAAAAATTCAATATATGTTGTTCTTACCATGTGTCTTAGTCAGGGTTTCTATTCCTGCACAAACATCATGACCAAAAAGCAAGTTGGGGAGGAAAGGGTTTATTCAGCTTACTTCCACATTGCTGTTGATCACCAAAGGAAGTCAGGACTGGAACTCAGGCAGGTCAGGAAGCAGGAGCTGATGCAGAGGACATGGAGGGATGTTCCTTACTGGCTTGCTTCCCCTGGCTTGCTCACCCTGCTCTCTTATCGAACCCAAGACTTCCAGCCCAGGGATGATACCACCCTCAAGGGCCCCTCCTCCCTTGATGACTAATTGAGAAAATGCCCCACAGCTGGATCTCATGGAGGCACTTCCCCAACTGAAACTCCCTTCTCTGTGATAACTCCAGCCTGGGTCACATTGTCACACAAAACCAGCCAGTACATCATGTAAATGATAGAAAGCCTGAGAGAGGAATTATTTAGGTGTTGACTAAACAACAAGTTACTTACTTGGTTATATCTACTATACCTACACAAGATGATAACAAACTGAGCTTGGTAGAAATACTATTGTGCTATGCAGTTTTTTACTATTCACTCTTTATGTATTTTTATAAGTTATTTAAAATCTTCATAAGATATTTTAGTTTATTTTCTGAAAAATCTATTGCAGCAAAATTCCACTGAAGAAACATGAGGTTTGAAACAGACTACAAATGGAGATTATCAGTAGTCTTCCCCGAATAAAGATTTGTTCTTACTAAAGGTGATGAAATTCAGATATTTTATATTGGAGGCAATATTTCATATTAAGAAATTTTAATTTATCTCAGAAATCTTCCTCTGAATAATAAAACCTATTGTTTTATTTGTAGTTATGTTAGGCATGCTTTTGGTGATTTCAAAGCTAGTCATACACAGACATACACTGTTACTTTGCCTTTCCCCTCAATCATCGGACTTCTGGCAGTCTCTGCTGGAAGGCTAACACCTGGGGAACTGTTACCTTCCTCTTCCCCTCAACCATATGACTTCTGGCAGACTCTGCTTGGTGGCTAACACCTGGGGAGCTGGGACATATGCAGACTGTCAGTTCATCTTTGAAAAAGTCATCTGAGCATGCCCACCACCTGAGTAAACCCACCACCTGAAGATCTTCCGAACCTGGGGACCTTGGCACCTGAACCTTTTTTGCAGTATGCAAATATCATGTAATCTAGAGATTTGGTTTCGGTTTCTCCTGTGACTATAAAAACCCTGGCTTACTCTAAGTAAAGTGAAACCTTGATTGGGATGCAACTTGGCTTCATGATTTCTCTTTGCATTTCGAACCCTCTATTTCAGGTCCTTTGTTCCCTCCTGGCTGAGAGAACCCACTTCGTGAAACTTTGGGCAGTTTCAGATGGTGCCTGAACTCATGGACTCAGACATGGAGGATTTGTAAAGGACACACTGTCAAAAGCAGAGCTCTGCCTAAAGATTCAGAAGAAAAGGATAAAAGGTCATACACCATTCTGCACGGTAGGCAATTTTGATGCTAGTGCAAGCTTTATTTTCACATTATAGAAGTATTGCCATGTAAGAAGTGTTCGGAGCTAGGTTGGGTTGGTGCTGACCTGGGGTTAAAACTCACCTAGGGGGTGTGACAGTGAGTATGGGTTTGAATTAGTCAAAAGCAGCAATACGGAGTACAGAAAAGTTGCTTCAGGCAAGAAGAATAAGGGTGAAAAACTAATGCATTGGAGAGAACTACGGTTCAAGAGATCCTGACACAAAGACAGGAGAATAAAGGATGTTTTAAATGTAGAAGTATGAATCTTTTCAAATACAATTGCCCTATGAAATCAGGGGCCACAAACAGGCAGCAGTCAGGTGCTGCCCTGAGAATCTGTCCTCATTGTAGGAGAGGGAAGCATTGGGCCAGAGACTGTAGATTTAAAAAAGGCTTTCAAGACAATCCCTTGTTGGGAAATGAGTGGAGGAGGCAGCCCCAGGCCCCCTTCCTAAAACAACAGGCAGCATATGGGGCCATGAGGCTGCCATCCAGCCAAGGAAATCCATCCTTGAACTTTTCAGGGCAACCCCAGGAAGTGCAGGATTGGACCTCTGTTCCACCTGCCACACAGTATTAATGGCAGAAATGGGAGTTCAAATTCTACCTACTGGAGTCTTTGGGACCTTGCCCACAGAGACTTGGGGATTGCTTATAGGGAGAACTAGCTCAATTGTGAATGGATTGCAGATTCATCCAGGTGTTATTGACTGTGATTACCAGGAGGAGATTAAGATTATGGCTGCTTTACCTCATGGTGTTATTACAGTACCTGCTAATCAGAGAATTGCTCAGCTTATTTTAATCCCTCTGTATCCAAGGCCTTCTAATTTTTTAAAAAAGGAGAGAGGACAGAGATGTTTTAGTTCTTCTGATGTATACTGGGTACAATCTATCACTAGCAAAAGACCTAATCTTAAAATAATTATTGAAGGAAAAAGATTTGAAAGTTTAATAGATACTGGAGCTGATGTGACTATCATCAGAGGACAAGGCTGGCCTTCAACTTGGGCTTTGTCTGAGACAATAACTCATCTCTAAGGAATTGGTTATGCCAATCACCCAAAACAAAGCTCTAGGCTTCTAACCTGGAGAGATGAGGAAGGTAATTTAGGGCAAATTCAGCTTTATGCTATGTCAGATCTACTTGTTACTCTGTGGGGGAGAGATCTGTTGTCATAAATGGGTATTGCCTTGTGCAGCCCTAGTGAAATAGCTAATAAGCAGAGGCTAGAACAGGACATTAGAACATCTGGAGGCCCTAAGCCTCATCCTAATAGTAAAGGTTTGAAGCATTTTCCATGATGGCCACTATCTTGCCTGCCCCACATGTAGATAAAATCCAGTGAATTAATAATATCCAGTTTGGGTTGATCAGTGGTCTTTATCTCAAGAAAAGATAGGAGCTGCTTCTTTGCTAGTGCAGGAGCAATTGGAAGCAGGACATCTGAGGGAATCCAATTTCCCATGGTATATGCCATTAATTATCATCAAGAAAAAAGTCAGGTAAATGGAGATTGTTACAAGATCTAAGAAAGGTAAATAAAACAATGTTAGTTATGGGAGCATTGCAAACTGGACTTCCATCTCCAATGGCAATACCAAAAGGATATTATAAAATAGTTATGGATTTAAAAGACTGTTTCTTTACAAGTCCTTTGCACCCTGAGGATTGTGAGAGATTTGCTTTTAGTGTTCCATTTTTTAATTTTAAAGAACCTATGGAAAAATATCAATGGACAGTCCTTCTTCAGGGAATGGCTAATAGTACTACATTATGTCAAAAATTTGTGGCACAAGTCATTGATCGTATAAGGAAAAGATGGCCAATGATATATATTGCCCATTACACAGATGATGTCCTATTAGCAGGAAAAAAATCCTCAGGATGTACTTTTATGTTATAGAGACAAACAAGTTGCCCTAGCTGTAAACAGGACTGCAGATAGCTCCAGAAAAGGTTCAAGTTCAGGATCCGTATAATTATTTAGAATTTACACTCACAGATCAATCTATTATTTCCCAAAAGATAGTTATTCGTAGAGACAGAATAAAAAATTTAAATGATTTTCAAAAATTATTAGGTGATATCAATTGGCTTCGTCCTTATCTAAAGCTTACTATGGGAGAATTGAAACCTTTATTTGATATTCTCAGAGGTAATTCTGATCCAAATTCTCCTAGATTTTTTACTAGAAAATGAATGTCAGCTTTATAGCAGGTAGAAAGAGCTATTGAAAATCAATTTGTTACTTATGTAGTTTATTCTTTACCCTTGCATTTGTTAATTTTCAACACAACTCATGTTCCTACAGTGTTGTTATGGCAAAAAGTACCTCTCATATGGATACATTCAAGGGTATCTCCTAAACATAATATCTTGCCATATTATGAGGCAGTAGCTCATATAATCATGCTTGGTAGATAGCAAGCACTGACTTATTTTGGCAAAGAGCCAGATGTTATCATTCTGCCTTTTATTTTAGATCAAGATTCCTGGTTAGAACAGCATAGCATAGATTGGTCGCTTGCTCAGATAGGATTTCAGGGAATTATAGATAATCATTATCCTCAGGATAAACTGATAAAATTCTTAAATATGCATGAAATGATATTTCCTAACATGACTTCTTTACAGCCTTTGAGTGTAATATTTACTGACAGCTTCTCTAAAGAATGAGCTGGATATCTTATGAATAATCAACAGGTAGTCATAGAAACTCCTGGTCTCTTAGCTCAGTTAGCTGAATTAACAGCAGTATTAAATGTGTTTCAGGCTGTGAGTGATTCTTTCAATCTTTTCGCTGATAGCCTATACGTGGCACAATCAGTTCCTTTGTTAGAAACATGTGGTACATTTAATTTTAATACTACAGCAGGACATTTATTTTCAGAATTGCAAAATGTCATTCTTACATGAAAAAAATCATTTTTATATTGGTCATATACGAGCTCATTCTGGTCTTGCTGGACCACTGGCTCCAGGTAATGATTGTATTGACAGAGCTGTTGTAGGAGAAGTTTTGGTTTCAGATCCTATTGCACTAGCTAAACGTGAGCATGAAAAATTCCACCTTTCTAGCCATACCTTGAGACTCAAACATAAAATTTCTAAAGAGCAAGCAAGAATGATTGTAAAATAATGCCATAATTGCATAAGTATATCTCCAGTTCCATATTTAGGGGTAAATCCAAGAGGCCTTATGCCCAATCGTATTTGACAGATGGACATAACTCATTATGCAGAATTTGGAAAGCTTAAATATATACATGTCTGTATTGACACTTGTTCAGGATTCATATTTGCTTACCTGCATTCAGGAGAAGCCTCTAGAAATGTAATTGATCATTGTTTTACAAACCTTTAATGTTATGGGCTTACCTAAAGTCAATAAGACAGAAAATGGGCCAGCTTATTCTGGCAAAAATTTTATGTCATTTTGTAAAGATTTTGGCATCAAACATAAGACTGGAATTCCCTATAACCCAATGGGACAAGGGGCTGTTGAATGTGCACACAGCACTCTTAAAAATTGGCTTTTGAAAACTAAAGGAGGGAATTTGTATCCTCCTAGATCTTCAAATCACACCTTGCTTATGAGTTATTTGTTTTGAACTTCCTGCAGACTGACATTAAAGGTCAGTATTCTGCAGACCAACACTGGCATCCTAATACTTCAAGTTCATGGTAACTTCAATGTCATGGTAACTTGGAGAGATCCACTCACCAATACCTGGCATGGCCCAGATCCTCTTTTGGTTTAGGGCAGAGGGTCCATGTGTATTTTTTCTCAGAAAGAGGATGTAGCGTGTTGGCTTCCTGAAAGATTAATACGCCAAGTGGACTCAGATCCACAGCCTTCTTAGTGAATGTGCTTAAACGCACTTGCTGAAAAGTCTTTTTTCTTTCTTTTTCTTTTGTTTTTGAGCAGACAGCTTTTTCTGTCACTCTGGAAATGCCCACTTAAGTCAAATTTGCTTGCATACGCCTGGAGCAAAAGTTTGGTTACTCCTACAACATTTAGCCCTTCCAGGCTAGTACAATCCTAGAGTTGCTAGTCTGAAGTTACTAATATGCAATGGAATTGAGGCCTGTTCTCAGCAAAGGTTCCCCGAGTCAGAGCTGGTATATTGCAGCTCAATCAGGTGCCTATGCTCATCTCCAGCACACTGGCGTGCAGTTTTACGAGGACTTCAGATAAGATGGCTTCCAGAGAGACTGTGAGACTTGTGGACATTGCAGGTGGTAAAGGCATGTCTTAACATTAAATACATGGGAATGAAGTGCATTTTGAGAGCCTGTGTTCAGCAAGTTAGGTCTCTAGCAAAGAAATCAAACTAAGACAGAGGCACAGGCCAAGTGACTGTGTTTTGAAAAAACACAAAATGAGCCAGGTTTGTAGAATTCAAACTAGATACACATGATTCTCTAGGACGGGTAAGATATTTTGCCAGTAGATATTATACTGCAGGTGAGATTCACCAAGGCAATGTGAAAATTCCCATACAGGATTGTGATGTATGATCATGCCTTAGTCCTTCTATTTTCTAAATAAAAAGGGAGGAACTGTTACCTCCCCCTTCCTCTCAGTCATCAGACTTCTGGCAGTCTCTGCTGGAAGGCTAACATCTGGGGAGGTGTTACCTCCCCCTTCCCCTCAGCCATAAACTTCTGGCAGACTCTGCTTGGTGGCTAACACCTGGGGAGCTAGGACAGATGCAGACTATCAGTTCATCTTTGAAAAAGCCATCTGAGCACACCCACTGCCTGAGTATACCCACCACCTGAAGATCTTCCGAACCTGGGGACTTTGTCACTTGAACCTTTTTTGCAGTATGCAAATCTCATGTAATCTAGAGATTTGGTTTCAGTTTCTCCTGTGACTATGAAAACCCTGGCTTATACTAAGTAAAGTGAAGCCTTGATTGGGGCACAACTTGGCTCCGTGATTTCTCTTTGCATTTCGAACCCTGTATTTCAGGTCCTTTGTTCCCTCCTGGCTGAGAGAACCCACTTTGTGAAACTGTGGGCAGTTTCAATACACACATACACACACATACACACACATACACACACATACACACACACACACACACACACACACACACACACACACACAGACTACAAAACTCATCTCCAAATTGACCCAGAATTTTTCCTGTTTAAAGGAAATACAGGGACAAAGTGTGGAACAGAGACTAAAGGAAAGGCCATTCAGAGACTGTCCCATCCCTATACAGACACCAAACCCAGACACTATTACTGATGCCAGGATGTGCTTACTGACAGGAGCCCGATATAGCTATTTTTTGGGAGACTGCCAGAGCCTGACAAATACAAATGTAGATGCTTGCAGCCAACATTGGACTGAACACGTGGACCCCAATGGAGGAGTTTAGGAAAGGACTGAAAGAGCTGAAAAGGTTTGTAACCCCATAGAAAGGACAACACTATCAACTACCCAGAAACTCCCTCAGTGTTTCCAGGGATTAAATCACCACCTAAAGAATCCATATGAAGGCATCCATGGCTCTACCTGCATATGTACCATAGGATGGACTTTTCTGGCATCAGAGGGAGGAGAGGCCCTTGGACCTGTGAAGAAGGCTTGATGCCCCAGTGTAAAGGAATGTCAGGCTGGTGACATGAGGGTGGGCATGGGGGTTGGTGGAGGAGCACCCTCATAGAAGCAGGAGGAGGGAGGATTGGAAGTTTGTGGAGGGGAAACAAGAAAAGTGGATAACATTTGAAATATAAATAAAATATCCAATTTAAAATAAAGAATTAAAAAGAAAGAATTCACTATGAAAGACCAGCAAAAAAAAATTTCTTTAATATATAATAAAAAGTACTTTGTTGAGCTGGAGAGATGGCTCAGAGGTTAAGAGCAATGACTGCTCTTCCAAAGGTCCTGAGTTCAGATCTCAGCAACCACATGGTGGCTCACAACTATCCATAATGAGATATGATGCCCTCTTTTGTTGCATCTGAAAACAGTTACAATGTATTTAGATACAATAATAAATAAATCTTTGAGAAAAAGTACTTTGTGATAAACACTGCAACTATTAGACCTTTAGAAGTTTGAACATTTTTTTAAGTGTTCCTAAGAGGTTTCTCTTTTAAAATTGTGTACATTTTCACAATTTCTAATAGTTATATATCAAGGCAAAGAGTTTAATGCAGCATGTGGTATTGAGTCAGTCATTGGCATGTTTTATGCCATTTTTTGACATTTTCCTCTTCATTTATGGTCTTCCTAAGAACAGAGAAAAAAATTACAATCTGAAAACAACCCATGGTGCAATGCAACTCTGCAGTTAAAGAGTTAAAATGTAAGTCTTACTAATGTCAGGTTTTGGCTACATGAATTTTTTGATTTTTTTTTCACAAAAGTAAAAAAAAAAAAAAAAGTAAGGCAATGAAATGAATCCAATATAATAAGTAGTTTGAATTTTAAAAATTGGAAAGTCTGCTCAATTGCATTTGTCTAAAAAGATTTGTAGATCCAAAGAGTAATGATAACTCCCCTTTAATCCTCCCTGGTGGACACTGGCATAGTTTGCAGAAATATGAAGAGTGAAAAAGGCACATCTGAATTAAGTAATATAGGGATACTTATTTTTACTGCAAACTTCAAAATAAGACTGTTTAACATTGTAAAATATGTGTCTATCTCTTCCTAAAGCAAGTGGTTGCCTTTTTATGAAGAATAATGACAGAATATTCTTAAAAAAACTTTGGGTTTTTTGTTTTGTTTTGTTTTGTTTGCTTGTTGTTTTGTATGTTTTTCTTTTAGGTGCGTCAAACTAAGCTGTAATATATACTCACTTGTAATAATACTTCAAAAGCAAGGTAAAGTATATGAATATTCACATTCATTTGCTGAGCCATGTTTTCTTTTTGCACTGTTTTAGTTTATCTCCAATGGATAAACAGTGTGAAGCAGAAAAAAAAATGTTTCACAGAAAGTCTTTATATCTGAATTGTGAGAAAACTAAGCACTTATGACAGTACTAAAATTAAAATTTACATTAACTGAATTAGTATTTTGGAGGGAATAGAAGAAATATCAGAAATTAAAATAATAGACATATTTGCTACTTGTTCTTCTAAAGGAAAGCCTTTTGGATATTTTTTTTTTATCAGAAAGAGATATGAGTTTTTCGATGGTTTGAATGTAAAGTCCGCTTACTTGAGATGAAACTTATACACTGAAAAACATTTGTGTCCAACGTTTATATAGATATTATTCGACTAATCATCTGCTTGATGCACTTGCTTTATCAAGAGGATCTAAGTTATTGCCTCAGACACCCTGATGACATGGGCAAAGACAGCTTTTCCATGGATTGAACAACCAATCCTAGGGTAAACCTCATCACCTAGCACTGAATTCTTCATTTAGGTGTGACATCCAGAACAGTGATATTTCCTATTTTACATTTTGAAGTCAATAGATAAATTTAACACCGTTGTACATTCTGTGAGGAAGAAGTTAGAAATATATTTGAGAGAATAGGGAATGGATTAAATTAGAAAACAGAAAGATAGATACAATGGCAAGATAATACCAGTGACAAAAAAAATGTTTTAAGGATATATGTGCAATTTATTCTACATACATACTTATATATATGTATATGTAAACATGGGAAGGCTCAATGTTTATATTGTTAGATATTATAACATTGTATCTTCAGGAATAATGGCATAGAAAATAGAAGATCTGCCTTCCAGCCAGCACCTTCTGCCAGGGCAGTGCACCAGGTTGTCTGCCTCTCTGAAAAATTCCACAGTCTCAAGGCCTTCAGGAGGTTCATTCCAAGAAGGTCAATAAGTAAAAGCTTCCCAAACAGTCACACCTGCTGGGAATCCTGAAGAGCCTAGTGGTCTCAGGACCTGTCAACCCTCAAATCCCCTGCTGTCTTAATTCTACTCCCCTTTCAGTTGAGGCCTTCTGCTAGGGCAAGGTACCAGCTTGTCTATTCCTCTGAAGATACCAAAGTTTTAAAGTCTCCAGGAGTTCTGTTGCATGAAGAGCAAGTATTCTACTGCACATAAGGCAACAGACCCTACAGTCTGGCAGCCTCACAGGAGATCTGCTAAAGCCAGGGCAATAGACCTACCAGTAGACAGGTAGCAACCCAGGGACCCAAGAGGCAGGCACCAGACAGAGATACCTAGACCAGTTAACACCAGGGATAACCAGGCGGCAAAAGGTAAGTTCAAGACCATAAGTAACAGAAGGCAATATACTTTGGCATCATCAGAACCCAGTTCTCCTACCAAAGCAAGCCCTGGATACACCAACACACCTGAATATCAGAAGGCTGACCTAAAGTCATATCTCATGAAGATAATAGAGTACTTCAAAGACAATAGAAATGACTCAGTGAAAGAAATAGAGAAAAACAAAGGTAAACAGGTATAAATTCTTAAAGAGGATACAAATAAATCCCTTAAGGAAATACAGAGAAATACAATCAGACCAGTGAATAATTGAACAAAGCAGTCTAAGACCTAAAGTAGAAGTAGAAAAAATAACAAAAACACAAATGGATGCAAACCTTGATATGGAAAACATAGGAAAGAGGTCAGGAGTTAGAGATGAAAGCTTCACCAACAGAATACAAATGTATAGAAGAATCTCAGGTGGGGAAGATACCTTAGAAGATATCAACACAAAGGTCAAAGAAAATTCAAAACAGAAACAAAATCCTAACCCAAAATATCTAAGAATGCTAGGAAACAATGAAAAGACCAAATCCACAAATAATAGTAATAGAGGAGAGTGAAGGTTCCCAGCTCAAAGGACCCAAAAATATCCTCAACAAAACCATAGAAGAAAACTTACCCAACTTAAAGAAAGAGATGGTCATAAATTTACAAGAAGCCTATAGAACACCAAACAAATCTATTGGGCTAGAAAAGAAAATTCCTCATCACATAATAATCATAACACTTAATGTACACAACAAAGATAAAATATGAAAAGCTACAAGGGAAAAACATCAAGTAACATGTAAAAGCAGACATATCAAAATTACACCAGACTTCTCAACAGAGACACTAAAAGCTAGGAGAACCTGGACAGAGGTCATGGAGACCCTAAGAAAACAAAAATGCCAGCCTAGGCTACTATACCCAACAAAACCCTCAATCAACATAAATGGAGAATCCAAAATGTTCCTGGACAAAACAAAGTTCAAACAATATCGACTTACAAATCCAGCCCTACAGATGATTCTAGAAGCAAAACTTCAACATCTCACAACAAAGCAGAAGGAGAGAATCACATACACATAATGCCACCTACAACAACAAATGTAACAAGAAAGAACAATCATCTGTCTTTAATATCTCTCAATGTTAACAGACTCAATTGCCCAATAAAAAGACATAAGCTAACAACCTGGATACACTAACAAGTCTAGCATTTTGATGCACACAAGAGACACATTTTAATAACAAAGACAGATAATACCTCAGAGTAGAAGGCTGGAAAAAAGTCTTTGAAGCAAATGGTCCCAAGAAACAAGCTGGAGTTACCATCCTAATATTCAATAAAATAAACTTCCAACCAAAATTTATCAAGCAAATAAGGAAGGACAATTCATATTCATCAAAGGAAAACCCACTAAGGGAAAGTCTCATTTTTAAACATCTATGTCCCAAATGCAAGGGTACCCACATTCATAAAAGAAACTACTAAATCTCAAAACAAACACATTGAACCAACCATACACAGTAATGATGGAAGACTTCTTCACTCTACTCTCACTAATGGGCTGGTTATTGAAACAGAAACTAAACAGAATTACAGTGAAATTAATAGAGGTTATGAACCAAATGGATTTAACCAACATCTACAGAACATTTTATCCTAAAACAAAAGAATATACCTTCTTTTTAGCACCTCATGATACCTTCCCAAAACTACCATATACTTGGTTACAAAACAAGGCTAACCAATACAAGAAGATTAAAATAATCCCATGCATCCTATCAGATCACCAACGACTAAGTCTGATCTTCAATAACAACAAAAACAACAGAAAACACACATATTCATGAAAACTGAACAACTCTCTATTTAATGGCAACTTGGTCAGGGACGAAAAAAAAATTAGAGACTTCCTGGAATTCAATGAAAATGAAAACATACTATACTAAGCATATGGGACACAATGAAAGCAGTGATAAGAGGAAAATTCATAACACTAAGTGCCCTGTTAAAGAAATTGGAGAGATCCTACACTAACAAATTAACAGCATATGTGAGAACTCTAGAAAAGAAGAAGTAAACACGCCCAAGAGGAGTATACTGCAGGAAATAAACTCAGAGCTGAAACCAATTAAATAGAAACCAAAAGAACTATATAATGAATCAACAAAACCAAATAATCTTTTATTTTGAGAAAATGAACAAGATAGATAAACCCCTAGCCAAGCTAACTAAAAGGCCCAGAGACAGTATCCAAATTAACAAAATCAGAAATGAAAAGGGATATATAATAACAGAAACTTGGGAAATTAAAAACAATCCTCAGATCCTACTACAAAAGAATATATTCAATAAAACAAGAAAATCTAGATGAAATGGATGATTTCCTCATATCAGACAGATACCTCATATCAAAGTTAAATTAAGATCATGTAAATTATCTAAAGAGGCCCATATTCTCTAAGGAAATAGAAGAACTCATTAAAAACATCTTCCCCTCCCCCCAAAAAAAGAGCCCAGGGACAAATGGCTTTAGTGAAGAATTCTACCAGACTTTCAAAGAAGAGCTTAATACCCATACCTCAAAATATTCAATAACAGAGGAGCACTGCCTATGCTTATATGAAGCCACAATTACTTTGATACCTAAACCACAAAAGAACCCAACAAAAAAAGAGATCTTAAGACAAATTTTGCTTATGAATATTGATTCAAAATTACTCAATAAAATTCTCACAAACTGAATCAAAGAACACATCAAAACCATCATCCACCACAGTCAGGTAGACTTCATGACAGGAATGCAATGTTGGTACAATATATTAAAAACCATCAACGTAATCCACTATATGGACAAACTTCAAGAATAAAATCACATGATCATGTCATTAACTTCTGAAAGTCATTTGACCAAATACAACACCATTTCATATTAAAGGTATTGGAAAGATCAGGA
Source organism: Mastomys coucha (assembly GCF_008632895.1). NCBI lineage: Eukaryota > Metazoa > Chordata > Mammalia > Rodentia > Muridae > Mastomys > Mastomys coucha. The sequence goes on from NW_022196909.1 coordinate 22,844,830, forward strand.
ATTCAAAGTCTATATCTAAAGATAATAAATATAATATACAGCAAACCAATAGCCAATATCAAATTAAATAGAGAGGCACATGAAGCAATTCCACTAAAATCAGGAACAAGACAAGGATGTACACTCTCTTCATATCTATTCAATATAGTACTCAAGTTCTAGCTATAGCAATAAGACAAAAAAAGGAGAACAAGTGGATATACCTTTAACCAGATAGTAGTTTGCTTCTTCTTTTCTACAGTTCTCTGAATCTAATAAAAGAAAAAGTAGGAAAGAGCCTCAAACTCATTGGCACAGGGGGAACTGCGGGAATAAAAATAGAAAAGAGCAGGGGAGAAAGAAGTTATAGTGGCAGGCCCAAATTGGGATCCAGCTCAAGGGGAGGCCTGGGGCCCTAGACACTGTGTATTTAGGGATGAATGGCTTTACTGAAGCCTTCTGATATGCCCAACAAGGAGCTAAAAGAGTCAGATAAAGAAACAAGCACCCAACCAATAGAGCCCAGGAAACCTTGAAAATGAAAAACTGTAGTGACAATGAAATTATAGTGAAATATTTTTGTGATGTACTTTTATGCAATTTTTGCCCACACTTGTTTCTGTTTTCTTTTCAAATATTCCAAGACAAATTCAATTTCACACTGCTGATTACCCATATATCAAACTGTTTTTCCATCCTCGTCACTGGATAACAGTATGAGGAAAATACCTTTGGGTGAGGAAAGATTAAAAACCACTGAATGAATATATTGTGTGGACATGTATAACAACACAAAGGGATTGAGGAGTTATTAGAGAAAGGATGGTTGGATTGGCATCTGTTACTTTGTATGCTAATTAAAAATAAGTTACAGAGGATAGACTTATAAAAGTCATAAAAATAAGTTGACTTAACATGCATAAAACTTAAATTAATAAGGGGTTATCAGAAAATATTTAGTGCATTGAAAAGTCACAACCAACAAATTACTTGCCATATAAGCATGGAGATCTGAGTTCACATCCCTAGAACATCCATGAAAGGCTTGGCACAGCAGCACATGCTTGCTTGTGATACCACTGTGGAGTTAGATAGTAGTATACTTTAGGATAGTCATGAAATATAAATAATTAATGAACTCCAGATTCAGTGAGAGACCCAGACTTAAAAAATAAGGTGGAGACATTTGACTGGTAACATCATTTGGTCTCTACATACACATCAACACATATACTTATGCATGAAGATATATATATATATATATATATATATATATATATATATACCCAATAACATTTTTAAAAATGAAATGTCAAATAATGTTATTAAATTTTCTTTTTACTGAGATGTTTATATCCAGACAAAATATTGTTTTCTGGTACCTAACAATATTTACCTAAACCAAGAATTCAGCTGATATTAAATATTATGTCTGTAAAAAAAAACCTAAAAAATAATTTAAGTCACAAAAGTTTGTGATAATTTTTAATAAATTATGATATAGAATGTAAAAGGGATGGATAATGAACATAGTCTTGTGAAAGGCTCAATGTCTCTCTTCCTTCAGATGTCATTGTAATTTCATTTTTATTTAAAGCACAGATAATAATAAGAACATCTTAATTCTAAATGTTTATTTAAGTCTATTAAGTTTTTACATATATTTTTGATTTCTATTATCAAAAAATCTTAGTATGTATGACAAAATGTTTCCAAACAAATACAGAAAATGAACTTTTTACTATTTATTTAAGAAGCCTTCCTAAATAAATATTATATATTCAAAAGTAGGGAACTCAATTTTATTAATTTGAGGTTCCACTGTACACACAAGGCTACTGGTATTTGTAATAACCTGTATAGAACCTATATTGATTGCATTTCAGTTAAAAACATACATTAGTGAAGTGTGTATTAAGAAGGAAAAAACAGAAGAGATGTTGACTTATTGTAAAAGAATTGTTATCTAGCATACTGATTGATTTGACATATCCAAAGACATTCTAGGTATGTATCATCAGGCTGGAATGCAGACATGCCCTGGATAACACTATGATGTGACTGAAATACAGACATACCCTTAGTACATACCTTTATTCCCTAACAATGAAGGTAAGGTTAATTGTCCAGCCCAGTGCTCACCGCCATTGCTTTCTGCTGGGCACTGTGGCAGCAGCATGCTGGACTCCAGGGCACTGCTTGGTGGTGGGGATATGAAAGCGATGGGAAAGATGACCCATGTCCCACCAGAGTTCCAGTGCTCTGCCTAGGTGGACATGGGTGTCTCTCCACCTCGACCCCACCCTACCGGATGGGCGTTGGCATCCCAGTCCATGGAGAGTGGGGTGGGGAACAGCTGAGGGGAGTCACAGGTTCTAGCTCCTTGGGAGCCACAAGCAACACAGGACACCACAGAAAGGAGCTGAGAAGGAATTGAGGCCCACTGGGCAGCTCAGTATGCCCTGAGGCCAAAGGAAACGTTGAACAGGGGAAGGGGGGCAGCGCCAGGTGGTTCGGCATGGCTGGCGCAAGTGCGAGGCATGGGAATTCTCAATCTGGCCTCAAGGCTGCAAATACTGGGGCTGGGTCATCTTGGCACATCTAGTTAAAGGGAGGAAGATGCATAAAATTGTAAGATGCTTGATTGTAGGAGGAAGAGAGAGAAGATAGGGAGAAAGAGAGAAAAGAGAAGAAGAGGAGAGGAGAAGAGAGAGAAAAAGAGAGGAAGGGAGAAGAGGAGAAGGGGAAACAAAGAGAAGAGAGGAAGAGAAGAAGAGGGCAAGAGAGGAAGAGGGGAAGAAGAGAGAGGGGAGGGAGCAAACCTTCTCTTATAGGGTGGGGTTGGGCTATCTGTCTGTGGGGTGGGGCATACCTGGCTGTGGTCAGATAACTGGGGGTAGGGTCCAGTTAGAGTGCTGGGAGCTTCGGGCATCGTCTACATGATAGCACACACCTCTCCTGTGGGGAAGTATGGGGGTTTGTGACTGAAACAGGAGCCAGGGACACAGGAGGTGTGGCTGAAAACCTTCTGTCATATGCAGGCAGAAATGTCCACCAACTGGATCTCAGGAGTTCCAGACCTGTTACTTGACCAGGACCAGGTTGCCAGAACAGACCACTGGCCCACAGTTAATATGTAGAAGAAAGCAGCCATGTTTGAAGTGACTTCTAATGGATTGGCAGACAAAGTAATAAATCAAAGAAAGATTTGATTGAATCAGTCAGAGTTAGGGAATGTCCAACTCCCACTAGAAAAGCACAGGTAGGCTAGAAAGTAGAATGGTATGACAGTTTTACTGGGAAAGTTTTATGAGATGGATTGCAGAGAGAACAAGCTAAACAGAGCTTAGGACAGAAGATTAGAGTATATTATCAAAATTAGTAAGAGGCTGAACATAGCAATGCAGCCAGAAGCCAACAGAAACTGGATTGAATTTGTCATGATTATACAGAGACTAGAGGCTCTCAGCCCTATGCCTAGGGATAGTTTAGAACAGAGAAAGAGACACTCTGGGTTCAGCCCATGCTGTATATTAGCACAGCTTGAGTACAGCTTTTATCTTATTCCTTCATCTGAGGAAATAACAGCATCATTTCCACCTTAAAAGTTGATGTAATATACTGATAAAAGAGTCAAGGACAAATCTGTGGCATATCAATATAATCTTTGGAAATACCCTAAGAGAAAAGAACTAGTGTTGTGGGAATTATATAAAACAAATCAACCCTGCAAACTCGCTTTCCGGTGGAGCCACGTTTTTGAGCCAGTACCGTTTTGTCCTCAATACTAAGTGCCAGCGGGTTTTTGTTCTTTTTCCTTAGCAAGGTATATCTCTATATATCTCTATTGCATGCAACTAACTCCTTACACACCCCCACAATCACTCATCTAAATAGTGCCTAAGACCCGGTAAGGAAAGCAGGTAAGGAAAGCATGACTCTTAAGGCCTTAATATCAGATTTGCATAATAATAAAATCACAATTTACAAGATGCCAATACAATAATTTCAGAACCAAATAATAAAGACAATATTCTAACCCAACTAATCTATTTTGTAAAAACCTTTGTTCGTTTGCATAATCCCATGGGGTCTTGCTCACCCTCATCGTCTGCATCCATGATGACGACTTTTTTTCTCTTTCTCCTGACCCTTTTTCCACCTCCAACTCTAGCTCTACCTCTCTATTCCTGTCCAATCACAGGCCTGTCACTGTCCTAATGTGATTGGACTGAGAAAATGCTGTAGCAAACTAGTAAGAGAATTTTTTAATTTGTCCTTTCCATTTAACTAACCCAGCAGAACAACAGCCATCAGTCACTATATGTCAGTGTTCCTCTTTAACATTTCTCATACAGTGTTTCATCCCCAAGGAAATCTAATGCCCTCAAGTTTATATATATAAACAAACATAAAGCTCTTATATAATTGATGTTAGCTTCTGTGTAGTGGGGGACAGGAGCACATATATGCATAGGCAAAGGTATTTTGTATCATTCTTATTTATTTCCATAATTTTTGAGACATTTTTAGAACAGGAACATATTGATTCAGCTAGATTAGATGTTCAACCAGCTCTACAGATTTTCCTGCCTCCATCTTCCCAGTGCTGAGATTACAAGTCTGAACTACTGTTCTCGGATTTTTTACATGTGTTCTTGTGATCAGAACATAGACACTCATACATTTGTGACAAGCAGTAAATCTACTCAGCCATCTTCCCAATAGTAAATTGGTATCTTTTACGTCCTCTATGACAAAATCCCCCCCTATGTATATCATGTCATTTTGAGTACCTTACATTATTATGTCTTTTGCATTTTAATATTTATAATTTCTACCATGTAAAGATAAGTTAATGGCAATAACCATAAAGGCAAATAGGAACCAGTAAAATGTGGAATACATGCTTGTTTTATTAGTTGTGGTGTTGAAGTCAATTTGCTGCCCTAAGAAACAGTTAAATGTGCTTTTTATAAACATAAAAATGTTCATCTGTGAAACTGAAGATAGGTAGAAAAAATCTAACACAACAGATAGATTTTAGGTGACAGAAAATAATCAATGAGGCCACCATTTCAGAGACACAAGGACATGGCACTCTTTAACTGTATCATGTCAGAGCAAAATGTTCAAATCAATATGGCTTCAAGTTAAGAATCTCTTCTAATGTAGAATACATAATGATATTTTGGGAAAATACAAAAATAGAATTGATCAAACGTTAGTTTGAGTATTGTACACATTAGGAATTCCAGGATGCTTTATGAAAATCACTCAAGTATACCACAGTATAAAAATGAATTTTGGTTCACTCAATTTTATTATCTTCTCTGAAAAAGTATAAAACCTTTCAGGATTCACCAAAGACCAAGTGATAAACTCATAATTTCACTCACTGTATAGGTTTCAGTTTAAATTTACAAAGAACAGACAAATAACTATAACATCATAACAAGCTGTTGTATGAATAGTGTTTGAGATGATACTCAAGAAAACATGTCTTTCTTAACTTAATATTTAAATATTTTACTTGAAGGGTGAAGCTAGAAGTAGCTATAATGGAATAGAACCCGCTCATTCTTTGAGCCATACCTAGTCTGTTTGCTATAATTTTACCTAATATATGTCAGTAATTGAAGTATTTTGTGTAGATTTTGAGTTTATTGTACATCGTTGTTGGGCTCTAAATACTAATACTTTATTGTGATTATTTTTCTATCTTCATTTCTTAGAGACCTTTTCATTACATGATCTCAGTCATATTTTATTCCAGTCATATTTATTGGACTAGTTCATCAGCATATCACAATTAGACTGTAATATCTTTTCTGTTCCTTCATATTTGGAATAAAGAGTAGACTCTAAAGGTCTTTCTGATATATAAACTGAATCTCAGAAACAACATCTGAAAAGGACTATGGAAATAAAAAGTAAATTATAATCACAGAGGAATAAGAAAAAGAATGATGAAGAAAGGAACAGGAAAGAAAAAATATAGCAGTAAAATGTCCACCTCAAGGAAATTTCCTATTACACTTGGATTGTGTGTATTTGTTTTACTCAAATAATTTTCCTTTTTCTTTCTATCATATAACAAGCAATAAGTCATATATTTTGAAGCATCACTATCCTAAGCTATAAAACCAGGCTAGGGTTATAGGCACTCAATATTTTACACATATAACAAGCGTCTGATAAAGCTTCAGGCCAAGAGGTTCATGTGGGTCATTCCAAACTTGAGTGAAGCTGATTGATGCTCAAGGAGTTCCTCATCTCTCATTGGAAAATGTGGATATTTGGTTGGAACAGATCTACTTTTGGTCATCTTTACACTTAAATCTGATGTAGGCAGGGGAACTGAGGTGACAGAAGACAATGCTTGACTTCAGAGTGAGAAAGGAGATTCAGCTGCTGGATCTGCATGCCAGCCTTAAATACCAGTCCTCTGGGGGTGAAATTATCCTCTTCCATTCTGTAGAACTTCTAATGAATACTGTAAAGGCCATCACTGATAGCAAAAATGAAGGTCAATTTAAAATGTGGTGGTTTAAATAAGAATGGTCATGGTAGACTCCTATGTTTGAAGATTTGTGAAGTCTTAATAATTGTGGAGTATGGATTTGCTGGTGCAAATTATCATGGTGCATAGGCATTGTAGGCATTGACATTTCAAAAACCTCTTTCAAGCCTAGAATTTCCATTCTCCATTGCCTCCTAATTATGATCACTATGAATTCTTAAAAATTCCTGCCATAATGCCTTTTTTTCAAACAAAACCAAAATCACTAGTACATATGTCCTTTTATAAGTTTCCTTTTGCCTTTGCTGTCATGTTTTATCACAGAAATAGAAAAGAAACTTAGTCAAAAATGTAAATGCAAGAAAAAAATATTTTACAGCATACTAAATTGAGATATACAAGTCCCAGCGTATAAACAAAAACAACATGGGAATGAAATTTGGAGAGCCAATACATGTTTCCCTCATACATCATCAGTCCCACAAAACTTGAACCATTAAAGTCTTATCAGCATGCCTATCTAAACATAAGTTCAGCTAAAACAAAATGAATAGAAATTATCTTAGTCACCATTCTGTCACTATGAAGAAACACTATGATCAAGGAAACTATGATGGAAAGAATTAACCAGGAGCATGCTTACAGTTTAAATTTAAACCTTTATCATCATGGTGGGAATCATGGCAGCAGGTATAGAATGCATGGTTCTGGAGAAATGGTTGAGGACTATGTCATCTTTTGAAACCCCAAAACCAACTCCTAATGACATACTTTCTCCAACAGGGCTACACTTATTCCATCACGACCTCAAATTATAATCTCATAATCTTTTTAAAGTAGTTTCATTCTCTCTCCAATATTCTTATTAAAACTGCCACATTCTACTCTCTGGACCTCTTTGGCTAGCAGTTATGTCATAATGAATAAAGGCATTCAGCCCAATATGAGAAGTCCCCATTGTCATTCACACTCAGCAGTATTTTAATATCCAAAATTCAGTGTCCCTTCTGAGGCCTGTAGCTATCTCTTAACTATAACACTCTGCAAAAATCAAAATAATAAAACATCACATACTCCTAACATACAATGTCATAGAGCATAAATTACTATTCTTAAGAAAAGAAAAACAAAAGGGTAGAAGAGAGCATAGTGAAGAAATCCTGGACCTATGGACAAAAAAGCCACCAGAGAAAATTTAAGATTCTGTTTCTCCATATTTGATGTCAGTGTTTCTCAGATTCACAACTTTTTGTAGTGTTTCTACATCCTAATGGCAACTTTTCTTGGCAGGCATACATCTTGAGGTCTCCAAAACAACTCAGGCTTCACACTCACAACTGCTCTGGGCCTCCATGCTGTGAAACTACTGCTATGTGCCTGGGTTAAGCAACTTTCTTTAGCCAAGGAGAAAGATTACAAAACCCATTTCTTTTATTTTTAACTCTAAAGTCAGAATTCTGTGGTTGAAGTTGCCAAGTTATGCTGTTTGCTGGGGCTAGAACTCAGGTGGCTCTTTCATTTACATTTTATCAACTCTGATTTGTTTATCTGTTGTTGGTTCTTCCATCCTCAGCTTCTACTTTCCTTTAATTCCTTTAACAAATTGGAAGCTTACCTGGGCAGAATATGTTCTGATGTCAATAGCCTTATTCCATTTAGTATGAGACTTTTTTAAAAAAAAGCATTTTATCTTCTTGAGCACAAGACTTGGCTGTTATATCAATTTTCCTGTTCTACTGTTATCTCCATAAAGTATATTTGCATCTATCATTGATTCTTTGCACTATATATGTAAGTAGAAATTATTACTAGTCTCTAAGTGACACAATCAATTCTAGGCTTACTTAGAACCTCCTCTACCAACACCAGTAATTCAAAACTCTTCAGTTTAGCCTCAGTCAGATGTTTCCAACAAGAGCAAAAGGAAAGCACTTTTTCCCCCTAATCAAAGGGAAACTGCTGTAAGTTCTGAAAAGAATGATTGTGTAATTACACACTTATTGGAAATAATGGTAATTATAGGGACACCTGCACAAATTCAAACTGATAATGCTCCTGCATATGTATCCAATAAGATGCAACAATTCTTCACATATTATGAAATAAAACATGTTTCTAGTATTTCATATATCCCACAGGAAAAGCAGTTATATAAAGAGTAAATTGAACCTTAAAAGAGATGCTTGTTAAAGGAAGAGTAAAAAGCCACAGGAACAGAGTAAATAATGCTTTTTAACTATCAGTTTTCTTAATGTTGGTGAAAAATGAACAACAGCATGATGTGATGACATTAGAATGGAAACCTGCAATAGTATTAAGATAGTTATGGTTATATATCTATAGGGAATGAAAAATATGGCTACCAACAAAAACCTATAAAGATTCCATCTGACTAGGGAAAAAAATCTCTTGTCAGCTGAGACACTGTCTTCACAAAGTAAATAGCCCAGCAAACTGTCTTAGTTACTAATTTCTCCTAAATGTGCATGAAAATCAATTTCAAAAGTGCTAATCTTAACCATTGATCATACAGAGACTGGAAAAACATGGAGATTGGGCAACAAATGTTACAGCTACTAACCATTTTTTTCCCTTGGGACCCAATCAGGAATTCTTCACCCCAATTCACCAGGAAGCAATTTTATGAGAATCGTGCTAGTTCTTTAAGGTGGGTGAATAGATTTGGTCATTTGATGTGCTAAAATTATTATCATCTAGAATAGAAGGTTATTATTGATTATCAGGTATTGATAAAACTTAACATTTTGTTGAATTATTTTATATTAGAAATTAAAGGTATTTTGTTCCATTATTGTATTTTGATAGAAATTTTAGTTTTTGTTTGAATTATTGTATATTGATAGAAATTTAAAATTATTTTGTTTGAAGTATTTTGTCCTGATAGAAATTTAAATTTTTTTGTTAGATTATTTGACTATATTTTATGTATGCCACTTATTGAAAGGTGATGGTTCTTACTATTATTTCCATTGTGTGTAGACTGCTAATGATAGAGAAAAGGACAATTCATGAATAAAAAAAGGGATATGAAGTAGAAACTTCTAGTTCTTTTGGAAAGTTATGCCAGATGATGTTTTGCTGGGTCACACAGGTGAAAGGATGTCTACTAAAGCAAACACATGAAAGATTATTTTCCTGAAGTAGACACAGGTGAAGGAATGTTTAGATAAACCAGACAAGTGAAAGGGAACTTGATGAAAGAGTATAAATGTGATCACAAAGATGGTAGGAAAAGGGCACTAAGGTTTGGTTTGGTTGGATCTGCCTTGCTATTTGTAAAGACATGCACGTATTGGTTTGCCTTATATACTGTTGTTGAGCTCAACTTGTGATAATGTCTCCATTGAAAGAAACTCACCCAAGATCTACAATAACTACTTATGAAGCTCCTGTGGAAGCTTTCCACTTCTGCAGCCTCACTTCAGGCTGGTTGGCAAGCCTGGTGGTTTCTTCAGGATTGAACTACAGCTGTCTGGTGTCTATTTGCTGAAAGGACTGGAAGTTGGCTACTGTTTTAGGCCTATTGTCTGCCTGCCTACATGACTGGTCTGCTATGTCATGTTTGGTATTTGTTAAGTATGGGACTAAAATGCTGCCCAAGAAGATTGAGCTCATCCCTAAAGAGCTATTTCTGAACAGTTCCACTTTCATATCCTAATAACTTAACTCTTCTACTATCTCAACAGGTGTGCTGGAGGAGATGTTGAACCCGTATGAAAAGGAGGTTGAATAATGGTTTTGGGAGCTGGCTTCTCCTATCTCAGTCTCTTTATTAGTAGTATTGTTTATTTCATGTTTTTATACTACACTATGGTTTTCAGAACAGTTTACATATTTTAAAAGTATTTATATACCCAAAAGAAATGTAGACAATTAAATTGGAGGGGGTTTGTAAGAGAACAACAAAGAGTAAGACTGAATGCTTTGCTTGACATTTGTAATTCTTATATCAAGTTACCACAGTAAGAGCCAAGATTTTCAGCTCTACTAAATACAAAACAAACAAACAAAAATACTTTATATATTTATGATCATTTGAGAAATTATTAATAGTGACATATTATTTTGAAATATACAGTTAATAAATTTGGAGTTATTTAAAATTTATATTGAGAAAAATGTATGTATTTTCAGTATTGTAGACAAGCATCTACATAAGACTGTTAAATTGATTGTTTTATATCAAGCCACTTTTATAATACTCATTTTATTGTTATAATATTTTATAAATTTTAAATGATATGACAAAAAAGATATTGTAGGTATTGAAGGGGGGTCTCTGGGAGGAGTTGGCATACAAAAGGAAAACAAGAATGTGATTTAATTCTATTTACATAAAATATGTTTTTAAATGTTAACAAATTCAGATAAACTGAAATCATGTAACTTTTCTCATTACAATGCAATAAAACTTAAACAAAAGAAAAAAAAAAGAAAAAATGGAAGAAAAAAAGAAAAGGAGATTGCAATAAGTTTGTGCCTGCATACCATAACCAATACAACTCTTATTAAAGAAAGTATTTAACTGGAGGCTTGCTTATAGTTTCAGAAATTTAGTCCATAATTATCGTGGCAGGAAACATAAGGCAGATGTGGAAGGCATGGTAAAAAACAAACAGTTGAGGGGTGCAGGATGATCTGCACAAAGCAGGAAGAGAGAGCTACTGGGCCTGGATTGACTTCTAAAACCTGATAATCCAGGTCTGTGACACACTTTATGCAACAAAACCTCACTCACTGCAACAAATGCACAAATCTTTATCCTTATAATTATTTCAAATAGTTCTACTTTCTGGTGACTAAATATTCAAATATATGAGACTGGTAGCCATTATTATTCAAACCAACACAGCATACATGCCAAAGGGAAAATCTCATAAGTCCTCAAACCTGGACAAAGAATTACAGGCAATTAAGGAATTTTCAGAATACGTAAGAACTATTCTTTCCAAAGAAAGTGCCCCCACATTGATTAGCTTTTGTGTTTTTATAGATATTATATATGATTATTGTCATAATTTAGAGATAGAAGTATAGTAAAATTAGAGATATATTTATATTAAAGTTAGAATTAAAAATTAGCCATGCATAAATATCAAAATTAAAGACAACCGGTTATCTAATTTCCAGTGTTAACTTTGCAATTTACAAGCTGAGTAGTGGCGCAACATGCCTTTAATCCCAGAATTTGGGAGGCAGAGATGGGTGGATTTCTGAGTTTGAGGCCAGCCTGGTCTACAGAGTGAGTTCCAGGACAGTCAGGGCTGTACAGAGAAACCCTGTTAGAGTCAAGATGTAAAATAAAACAAAGTATCTGACTACTAAAGAAGGAACAAGGGAAATGTAAATGTCACACGTGATACAATTTATACATTTTTTAATCTGAGAAATATGAACATAATATCATTTGTGCCATTGTATAGAGAGAAACACATTGTATTATTTTACATATGGAAATACAAGTGTAGATCTCATAGAGGAAAGTGCAGATATATATTGCATGGCCTGGGGAATGATAAAGTTATATCAGAAGGCCAATGAGAAGTGTTTATGTTAAGGGTCAGCTGTGGTTCTGTATCCTCCATTTCCTTCCTCAGGGTATCCAGGTACCACTGAACATCAGGATGGAAAGATAAATCACAGTCCAGAATGGATTGGGACTTCTGGCTCAAGGCCCAACTGGGAATGAATGCCAGAAATGTGAGAATGGGCAGAGAAGGCATTCTCTGTGTGTTTTAGTATTACAAGGTTTTTTGATTTTTGTTTTGTTTTGTTTTGTTTTGTTTTTGTTTTTTTTTTTATGATACTCAGTGAAATAACTTGTAGACAATCTTTAGAGAAACAGCTGGTGAGCATACACTTTATTCAGAGTAGACAAGGGCTATATAAGAACCTTGGAGATGTAGAAGAAGTTTTCAGGGTGGTTTTAAAATCCCTGGGTAGAATTTAAAGTACTGTGAAAGTCTAATTAATATAGAATTCACTTCACAAATCTCAGGTACTTGCTGAGCAGGTTCTTATAAGGAAAGAAGAAGTTGAACTTGTGGATAGTCCTGCCAAGGACTACTTAACCTTCTCCAGGTAGAGATTTGTGGGGAGTCAGGCTCCCCAGACAAGGTCAGAGAAGGGGAAAGCCTGCTGGTCCTACATTTTATATTTAGTTCAGGGAGGGGACACAGACATGGTAGACTTTAACATTAATTAACAGGGTTTCTATACATCTCACTCTGCTTCATTTAAATGGAGAGGTGTCATAGTAGCCTTCAACCTCTATGTTGGAAACAATTCCATATTGGGCCAGAAACTGATTGGTTGTGATTTTTGAATTGTTCTCTATTGGCTGTTTTAAATATTGGAGGAGGCAGGTTGCCAGGAGGAGTAGAACTCCAATGGCTTAAACACAGCTAAGGAGGGGAAGAAGCCAAGTGGCAAGTGTAAGGGAAGAGTTAACACATATTGGCTTGGTGTCTATAATGTTATGGGAACATGTAGGATGGGATCTTGAAAAGGGTCCTGGAAGGCAAAGAGGAAGGGAGAAGTTGGAATGAGGAATATTTTGTAACTTCCATGGGGTTCATGAAGACAGATGTTAATGGGAAGAATAGCCAATAGTGGCTGAGCGAGAGAACCAGAAGTTTTGAGGGTAACTAGGGTGGGTGGTTATGGGAAGGAGATAGGCTGTATATTGGATGTACTGTCTCCCTAGCAAAGAATCTCCAGTGGTGGGTATTGGGAGTGTTAGGAAGAGGCTAGGCATCCGTAGAGTTAGAATGAAGAATACAAAGACATCCATAAAAATAGAGGAAAGGGAAGCCAGTAGGTGTTAACATGGTTTGGGAAGCAGAGATCAGTCATGGATGACTGTTCAGGAGATCTTATTGTTTTTTTTTTAATTGGGGGTAGTGTCTCATCTGCTTCCTCTGTTCTTGATTCAACAGCCAGGGGCAGGCCATCATCTTGGTTGGTAGAGTGATGTTGGACATTCCTGGCAAGGAACCAAATAGGCTTAGGCTGATCCTGTGAAAAGACAAAAATAACAGCTGTTCCAGTGGTAAGGAGAGGTATGGTCCCTTCCAAATTCCATAAAAAGGATCAAGCTATCATACTAGGATGGAAGAAGTTATTCCTGGTATGTGCCAATGAAGGGAGAAAGGAGGGTGCTTGGAACTTTTACAGTAGTTATTTATGGTACTTATAGCCATCATCAGTTACATATTAGGAGGTATACATTTGCCTTCTGTTATTCAAGTTGGGCTTTTAGGGTATGGTGTGTTCTTTCTATTATGCCTTGACATGTGAGAGTTATGAGAAGTTACTCTGTGTTGGGCAATTTTCCATTGTGAGTAGAAGGTTTTAAATTGGGCACTGATAAAGGCAGGGCCACTGTCAGTATTTATTGGAGAATTCTGTTGATGGCAAAGGTAGAGAGCATATAGTGAATTAACTTTTTTGATTTGTCACTTGTTTGGATTCATATAATAGGTGAATATGTGTCAACAGTAACAGAAACATAATTTTGTCTGCTGAATTAGGGAATGTGGGTCACATCAATTTGCCATAGGGTATTAGTTTTGTGACCTTGGAGGTTAGTGCCCATAGTTTGTAAAGGTAGGGTATTAATATGGGATGAACAAGTGGAGCATGTTTTTATTGTCCTCTGAAGCTGAACAAGAGAGATCTGGGAGAATCAGTGTGAAGTCCATATATGTATATATACATATACATATATACTTCCTAAATTGTATAGGAAGTATACATTTCTTCCTAAATTGTATAGGAAGTATTAGGAGGTATACATTTGCCTTCTGTTTTATGTATGTATATGTATATATATATATATATATATATATATATATATATATATATATATATATATATATATATATATATGTATATCTATGCAAGTAAATGGAATTGATTTGCTTGCTGGACACAGGCTATAAATATTCCTGTAGAGGTAGTCTGACCAGCAATGGCATTTCCTTTACATGTTGGAACTGATAGTGGGCTGTGAGACCTGGCATGCTGATGTAAAAGGATGGAAATCTGTATGACTAGATGGGAAAATGGATCTGAGTCTAATTTAATAAAGGATCTTGATAACTAGGGGAGCAAATTAAGAGGATACACAGTGTCTAAAAAGATTAAAGGGCCTATTGACTTCTTTTATAGCTAAATAGACAGCATACAGTTCGATATATTGGGAAGAGTAATGGGGAGGTTCTTTGAATTGGATAATTGTGGTTCTTCCCAGGGGGTAGTACTGTATTCTTGCTCTGGCTCCAGTCTCTCCTCCCTCAGTAAAAATTGTGGAGGTCCTGTGATAGGCCTTTTTGTAAAGAACAGGGGGCAGAGGATGCAGACACCACAACTGAGGAAGTTCAGAAACCCATTTCTCATTAGGGTAATACTTATTAATTTGTCTTGGGAAGCTTATCAGTCTCACAACAAAGAAGGGGTGATTTTTGAGTTGTCATTGAATATTGGAGAGGGAAAGAGTGGAGATGCAAATATCAGGTTCTTTCACTGTTGTTTTCCCTGTATATGTGAGAGTTTATTTTGAATCCTAGAGAGGATATGGAAGGTATTAATTGATATAAAAACTTGGATGTGGAGATTTTTCTTATCTTTTATACTAAGATGTTGTCCATATGATGGTATACATTATTGAATTATTTGGTATGTCAATGGTAAATAAGGTTTTAATGTTGTGGTCATAGCTTCTGACAAAGGGTCTGGCTGTTAGCCATTCCCAGAGGTAGAAAACTTATTCATCTCATGATGGTGGCCAAAAGTAGTTAATGGATAGTACTGAGAATGTGAAGCATTCATAGTCTTGAGGGTGGGAAGGGATAGAAAAAAAGGGCAGTCTTGGATATGTCTTGCCAGTAGAGGATTATTGTCAGGAATGGCTAAAACATGGAGCAGGTCCCTTTAGGGAGAACCCCAGACTTTCATGGTTTTAATTGCCCTTAAATATAATACTAGTCTCGATCCCCCTGAGCTCTTTCTTTGAAAGCAGGGGTGTTCTATGGTGAATGTGTGGTAGTAGAAGCTGCTCTTTTACCAATTGTGTGAGGGCTTCAAGTTTGTTGCTTAATAGAGGACATCTGTTCAGCCCAGATGGTTTCATTTAAAAGCAAACCAAGGCAGGAAGTATTAAATTTAAAAATGTTTTGGAGAGGGGAGATTTTAAGGCTTTGGGTGGCATCATTTTTTAAAATAAGTATAATCACCTATCGAGCTTCACATCCAGGACTTGTAAAATATCTGTCCCTAGAAGATTGGTGATAATGTTAACTACTAGAGGCATTTTAGACCAGTAGGTCCATCAGAGTCTCCCATCTATAGGTCTGCTTAATGATAAGTGCATGGGAGCTTTCCCCTAAGACTAAGAGTTTGGACCCAGGTATTAGCTGCCAACATTTTGGGGTATCTTTTTTGTTTCAAAAATTGTCTTGTCTGTCCCAGGATCAATGAGACGTTTGAATGATTTGTTATCAGTTTTTAGAGTTATTTTTGGGTAGATGACCTCTGAGATGCTAGATACCTATAGAGCCTCTTTGGGAACAGTTTCCTTTCTTAATATCCTGGCTGAGAGCTGCCCCATTTTAATATTAAAGGCTCTAGGCGTTTGCCATCTTTATCATAAAACAATCTATTTTTCAGTGGAAATGTTTGCAACATTTGGCACAGATTGTCTTAGGGGCACTGGAGTTCTTAATGGGGAGGGACGTTTCCCGGCATTCATTTCTCCAATATCCTGTTTCTCCACATTTATGCATTTAAAGCATATTCTGTTTTGATTGCTTCTTATAATATGTTAGCTGTGGACTTACCTGGTCTGTTGTCATTTCAATGTCTTGGGAAGCCACAACATACCTATTATAGTGTTCATCTTTGAGACCTTGGTAGGCAAGCTTGGACTTAGAAGTCATACCCTACCATATGATGTTTTTAAGAAGGTCTCTGGCTGCAAGGTCATGAATTTTTCTCTTTATGCTCATTTTAGTTCTAAGAATAATTGCAGCTAGGGTGCCCCCTGACATTTGTCAGAGAAGGAGCAAGGAAGAGGCACGGTTGTTGTTTTTGTTTTTGTTTTGTTTTGAGCCAGAGTGTGGAGTGATTCTATCCAGGCTTGGACTGCACATAGATGCACCTCTTCCTAGTAACCTACTGGGTATGTTGCCTGTTGTGCTCCCATAGTAAAAGCTCAAGGCAAAACAGTTCATCAGATCCCCACGTGGTGTCATCTGGTTCCTGAATTTACTGAATCTGTTCAAGGCATTCATCCTGGAAAAGGACCTCCCACTGTAAAAAGAACAGATCAGGCAAAAAAAAAAAAAAAGAAAAAGGAAAAGAAAAAAAGAAAAAAAAAGAGCTGCAAACATAGTGCCAGTCTTGCACATTTAGGGTGGTAATTTGGTTCTAGAGGAACAATTTTGTCCAGGGTACATGAATGCCATCTTACTTTACTGCCTGTCTGAATTCTTTGAAATTTGTGGCTTGGTATGAGTGACTTATTTTGTGTTGGGTTAATATTAGCTGGGAATGCCTGGGGTTCTGGTTCCCAGTGAGAGTCATTGTGGTATTTGTCCAAAAGAATTGCTGAGACTGCAAAACTGTTTACTGGTTGAGGGTTGTAGGTTTTGTGGCATTTTATCTGTTATTTCAGGAGGCTTTTGGAGAGTGCTGGGGGAAGGAGAAGCAGGGACTACTTCCTCCAGTTTGCTAAATTGTGGTTGAGTAGGAGAAGGGGTGGAGGTGTTGGCTGCTCTTCCACCTTCACAATGGGGTTCTGTAGAGAGCCAGGTTGATGGGAGAGCATAAGAGATTGGTGGAGCAGAGGGCTTCTATAGCATTCCCTACAAGAAGCCATAGGGGTTTAGGGGTGATTGTATGGTTTTGATTTCTCATATTAACTGTGTAAAGGCTTTGAAAGGCTATGAGAGAAAAGGTAGCTTTTAGGACCCTGATCCTCTGATTCATCTTGCTGAGAGGACATAACATAGTCTTTGTTTCCTGCTTTAAGTGGATCTATATGCTATTCGGTAGCAGCTAAGATGGGCAGAAAATCAGAGAACGAAAATAGCTTTGGGTGAGGGAACCTATTTGGGTCCATGATTCAGGGCTGTAAATGTTACCAGTGATCATGCATGATGCTGTCTAAGGGATTTCCTCTGAAAATAATGAACCTTAATTTTTGGTAAGCCTTATCTCAGGAGATTTTAAAAAGGCATGTATTTCCCTAACCTGAGAATTTTTTTTTTTTTTTGTATGTTTTAGGTAATGATGAGTTACCCATGATAAAAATGTAAAAAAAAAAAAAAATGCCTTGTCCAATGGGAACATTAGAGAAGCCTTTGACTTCTGGGGACTCCGCAGAGATTCAAAATATTAAGCCTTTTCTCAGATTTTACGAGTTCTTGCATCCAATTCACATGAATTTTAAAGGGTGCTGTGTTACTGCTTTTGTTTTGATTTTTCTTTGTTTTGTTTTTGTTTCAAGGAGAAATTAGATAGGTTGTCTTTGCCAATGCCCATTCAGGCTGTTGGGTTTCAGACAGAGGTTTAGCAATCTTATGGCAACACCAGAGAGTGCTCTGGACAAAAGATGTCAGATTTTTTTTTTCAACATATCTACATGATGACTCCAACCAAAAACAAAATAAGAAAATGATAGGTTGCTTTCCCTCACAGTGTGAAGGCTTGAGCCTTTGGACTAACCCCAAATGCCAGAGGGATGCTCCTGGCTCGGGACACTCACCCTTTTGTATTGAAGCTAAGGTCCTGCTGGATACACGTGGGTAACAGTTGTAGCCTACATGTATGCTACCTCCAGCTATGAACCCATTTTCTGCATGTCCATTGTAATATGTGTGTTGGGGGCCACCGACATCCTCTATTTTCTCTCTCAGGATGTCCAGGAAATGCTGCATACTAGGCTAGACGAATAAAATGGAGTTCTGAATTGGTGGAGGCTGCAGGATCCCTAGGGCAGAGGGGTTAGGATTAGACATCTCCAGTTAAGTCTACTTTAGGGATTTTAATGATAATATATTTTAGATGATACTCAATGAAACAGTAGTGCTCTTAGATATTTTTCAAAGGAACAACTGGCGCGAATATACTTTACTTGGGGGGACAATGGTTACATATTAACCCTGGGGAATGTAAAGGAGTTTTCAGGGTGATTTAAAAATTATTGGCTAGAGTTTAAAGTACTATGAAGGCATCATTTGTATGAAGATGCTTTCCAGGAATCCCCTGTACTTGATAAGTGGGTTCTTTTTAAGGAAAAAAAAAGTTGAACCTGTAGGTATGCCAAGGAAAACTAGACGTTGACATTCCCCAAGTAGAATATGTGTGCATGTGTGCCTGTATGTGTGTGTGTATAGGGGGGGCGGGGGTTGCAGTTAGGCTTCTCAGAGAAGATAGGGGAAAAGAATGTCCATCAGGTAAATAGATTACTCCATTTTACACTGAGCTCACTCTGACTGTATCGTCATAGAAGACTGGAACATTAATTATCAAGGTTTCCCCACAACATCTAATTAAGGGACAGACAAAGTGATGAGTCAGAGAACAATTTGACAGATTAAGTCAAGAGATAGAATACACCAACTCCCATGAGACTAGACAAAAAAGAGTGGCTATTCAAAAGCAGTGAAGAGTGAGTCAACATGGAGGACAGTTCACTGTGTGAATTTCATTTGGGTTCAGGCAATGATATAGAGTTCAGTTGAGTGCAGTGCAATGTGGTACAGCTAGTTCAATGCTGTTGAGTTCAGTGAAGTGCATGCAGTTCCATGCCATCAGCTAAGTCAGCAGAATGAAGTTTGTGCTAATTCAGAGAAAGTTAGCAATTCGGTGAGACTGAAAGACCCTCCGAAAGGGACCCTCACTCAAGTCCCAGGAGTGCACCCAGTGAAACATGAGAGGCCGCCTGGATACAAAAGCGCAGGAGGTACTTATTTCGGAGCGTTCTGGGCGAACCCCCAATCTAAAGCAGGAGACAAGGAATTGCGCCGAGCTGAGGGGTTTAGGGTTTTTTATAGGGAAAAAGGTCTGGGGGAACAAAGGAATCAGGGTGGCTATACATGAATGGTTATTTTAAATGTAGTTTGCGTAGGTTAGGGTTGAGAATTCCTAAATAAGGGAGTAAAATTCTTAGATTAGAAAAGGGGAGGGGAAAAAAGAGTGCTATTCAAAATTCATAATGACCCTAGCTAACACTTAAGAAAACCAAATGGCCCACGATTCATCACTCAATGTCTGCCTGAACACGTCCCAGGCACCTGGATTCTGAACAAATCCCTTATCTTCGTGGTTTATGATCCACTGACCTGGGTTACCCAGCATCTCCTATCTCCGTGCCTTGCACTTCCCTGGTCTGGGTTCCTTGTTAATAGCTTCTCCCTGACCCGCTGCCCTCCTAACAGTTTACTTTGATCTGTATTTACATCTGTATTCGCAGGCCTGGTCCCTGTGGTTTTCAGTAATTCTCTCTGGCTGGTCTCAAAATTTAACTCTTTCAATCCCAAGGTTACGTGGGCAAGTTTCCTGCTGGATTTTTTATTTTCCTTTTCAAGAAGCTGAGACAAGGCACCTTGAATCACTGAGCTTGTGCAGTAGTTTTGAGTTAGAACACCAGTGCTGAACTAGCCAGCCAGAGTTCAGAAAGAACTATGAACAATGAGCTTATTCAGCAGTAAGTCTCAGAAACTACAATTACACTACAATTAAGCCTGTGAGGGGTATATGATGTATAGTTGGAAGACCCATCCAAAACATCAGTGATTCAGGTTCTCACTATATAAATGGAAAGATAATTCGAGCACATGCAAGCAGTCTTCTTTACTTCCTACTTATGAATACAAAGTGATTAGCAACCTTCTTTTCCTGAGCTATCCCTTACTTCCCAGGATGGGTTGCACTGTATGCAACCAAACACTAGAACAAACATATATTCTTAATGTTACTTTTTTAGGTGTTAAATTTTTCTCCCAATAAAGTGAAAGACAAGTAATACCCTGAAATTACGGTTGCCTCCCACACCCAGTTCAGCCCCAGTTCAGCCTCGGGCCTTTGGCAGCTTCTGCCAGAGGTGGTCACCTAGGAAATTAAACCAAAACACCTTCTGCAGACTATCAGCTTATCTCTGAAAGAAGTTGACAGAGAAGTTCACGCAGAGATACAACTACTACAAAGCCTGAGGACATCTGCAGACATCCTAGCCTTTGGTGACCTTCACTTCTGATTCCCTCATGACTCTTTCCTGACTTCCCAATGTTTATGTTATGCAAATATCTTATTTCTGGAGGTTTCAGTTCTTACCTGCCTATTTAAGCTCAAAACACCCCCAAGTAAAGAGACACTTTGATAGAACTCTACTTGGCGGCCGCCTCTTTGTTCTCCGACCTGTTTCTTTTTGCCGGTCCTGTCTAACCTCCGGCTGAAGAGACCCACAGACCCGAGTGAGACTGCAGGCCAGTTTCACTCAAATTACAATAGTTTCTAATTATTGTTGTCTTTTCACTCTCAGGATACAATATTACCTTGTAGTCTTCTCCGGTTTTTGAAAATTGGTCAGTCTTTTCTTTAGAAATTCTACAGTGTTTGAATTAAATTTTATTTTAGTTGTAACAATTTAAGCTATATCTGATCATATTGAACGTAGTATACATAGGTTCAGCTACAAAATTTTTGATAAGAATTTCTCAATATATTTTCACAAATCTATACTTATGTCAGAAATCAAATTTGCTTTTCCTTTTGTACATAAACTGAATATAAACTAATTCATGCCAGGCAGTGGTGGCATACCCCTTTAATCCTAGCACTTAGGAGGCAGAAGCAGGTGGATTTCTGAGTTCGAGACCAGCCTGGTCTACAGAGTGAGTTCCAGGACAGTCAGGGCTACACAGAGAAACCCTGTCTTGAAAAACGAAAAAAAAACAAAACAAAAACTAATTCATAACTTTACTAAAATGTTAAGCTATAGATTAAAACATTTCCTACTCATATTAAGTTACCTGATGTTATTTATAAAAATAGTGTGATTGGTTATACATATATTTGAGAGTCTAGCATCCATACATTTATTGTTAATTAAATTTACAAAAGTCAAGAAAACTGTGAGGTGTCTTAGTCTCCATTGCTGTGAAGAGACCCAAGAATCAAGGCAACTTTTATAAAAGTGATTGCTGGAGCTTCCTTGAAGTTTTAAAAAAGTAGGCAAGGTCATCATTGTAGGGAGTAGGTGGCACACAGGGAGAGTTGGTGCTGGCAAACTATTTGAAAGTTCTGCCTCTAGGAGCAGGATAAAATAAGTGAGACTATGCATCTTCTGAGTTTTTGAAGTCTCAAAGCCCATGCCTGTGAAACACTTCCTCCAAGAAAGCTACACTTCCGAATCCATTCCAAATAGTGCTGCTCCTTCATGACTAAACATTTATATACATGACCTTACAGGAGGCCTTCTTATTTAAACCACCGTATGAGATATAATTAAAATGATTATTTTCAACAAATGTCAAAGTATTATTGGTTTTTACTTAAATGGTGATTCCTACACCTAATAACTTAATCTTACATGAATAATTTATTCTAATATACCTAATGATAGCTTTCTACTTTATTTAATGTCATTTATATGTTTGTTAATAAGAAATATAAAAGTGTTAATGTCTTAGACAAAATATTATATATATTACTGAAAATGTACAAAAAAATTAAATCTAACAAGGGTAAATCATATACACTTGTTTACTATATTGTAGTTTTGAAATAATATAATTAATAAAAACATATTTTGAATCATGTCAAGTTCTGCTAGTTTTAAAACCTATAAGGACAACCAATGTATGTTTGTTTTACTGTTGGGAAGTGATGCCATGACCAAGGCAACTCCTATAGAAGAAAATAATTAGGAGTTTGCTTAGAAATTTAAAGAATTATTTCATTATCCTCAAAGTGAGAAGCACATGGTACTAGACAAGTAAAGTAGCTGAGGGGGATTAAATCTTGATCCATAGTCGACAGGCAGAGAGAAAGAGAGAGAGAGAGAGAGAGAGAGAGAGAGAGAGAGAGAGAGACTAAGAGAGACTGAGACTGAAAGAATGAGATGAGACTGGACTGAGCATGGGCTTTGGAAAATCAAATTACACCCCATGGGTTCACTTCCTTCAATAAGACCTGAACTCTTAAACAGTGTAATCTTTCTCAAATGGACCAAATATTCAAACATATAGGTCTATGGAGTTGGAACTTTTCATTCAAGCCATTATAGTAATTTTCCATATTATTATAGTAAAGAGAAATTTGATAATTTCTTTAATATTTATTTTAATTAATATTTAGATGTGTGTGACTGTAAAAGTGATTGTAACATGTTTATGGTTGTTTTTGGAGTGTTGAAGAAAGTATCAGATTCCTTGGAGCTGGGGCAGCAGTGGGGCTCCAGGAGGTTATAAACATCTTGAGGTGGGTGCTAGGAACTCATGTTCTTTCAGAAAGCCGTGAATAATTTTAGTCATAAATTCATAAAGCCATAGTCCCAGATTCCAAACATTTGATATATACTTTTAAAGAATAATATTGGATGTGAAAAAAGTCTACTCAAAGTCACATGAAATGTGAAAGTCACTTTGTTTAATCAAATGTGTCCCAACTACAAAAAGGTAAGCAGTTTAGAAGGCAGTGATATCTTTTGGAGGAAATTTGAAGCTAGAACTGAGTCAATGATAACTGTAAGTCATCTATCAGATAATAGTGCAAAAAGCATAAATGCATGACATACAAATCAAATATAACCTATCAGTTACATATTAAAAACATGTCCCCATCTGAAAACCACAAAAGTTCCTAATTACTTGTACTGCTTAGTTTTTGTCAAAACCACACAAGCAAGGGTCATTAAAGAAGGAAAAATGTCTTTTGAGAAATTAATCCATCAGTCCCTAGCTTAATTATTATGAGTATGCCTTTCTAAACTTTGATTTGTTCCCTAAGATTTTCTATATCAGTGCCAGTAACAAAAACATCTTAAGAAGCCTTCACTAACAATTTTATTTTTCCACATACTTTCTAAGAGTGATGGACATATCTCACAATCTATATTTCTAAGTTCTTTCCTAGGGTGATGAATGGATCATTAGTCTGCTCCAGCAGCAATGCTTGGAAGAGATCAAGCAGTATTATTGTGAGTGCCAGAGATACTGCCCACTGGGGGGCTGGAAGTCCCCTATGAATTTTCCTAAAATTTGTAGACTAACTGGGTAATAAGGGCAGCAAAAAATAACCTAACTTTATAACAGCTTAAGTCCTCAGGACATGTAGTACTCAGGGATGTGCCTCAATTTAGGCAAAGCCATTGTGGCTGTGTTGGCTGGTGGCCACATTCCATGAGTTCTAAACTCATTTGTTCTTCCTCCTGCATAACCCTCAACAGAAAGTATATATTTAGTTCACACTTCCACATTGTAGTCCATCATTAAAAGAAGTCATGATAGGAAGTCAACAACCAAGCCAGGAACCTGGAGGCAGGATTTGATGTAAAAGTTGTCCAGGAATGCTGCTTAGTGGCTTGGCCTTCATGGCATTGTCAGCCGCTTTCTTTCTTTTTTTTTTTTTTT
>NW_022196909.1:22872755-22879612 GCF_008632895.1 Mastomys coucha
TGACTTTCTCAAAGAACCAGCTCCTGGTTTGGTTGATTCTTTGTATAGTTCTTTTTGTTTCTACTTGTCAGCCGCTTTCTTATAGGACCCTAACCCACAAGCTCAAAGATTGCACCACCCACACGTTGAGTCTTTCTGTATCAAACATTCTTTTTCTTCAACGCCTTTATTCTATTATAAAATTTAAATCTGTGAGACAAGAACTTCAGTGTCTTATTTAATGGGGTGTCATAAACCAATATAATATCTGGTACATGGTATATAACCAGGAAGAATTTGTATATTAGTCAATAATCAAAAACTACTGTTGTAACTGACCATGAAAGAAAAGAATAGGAAATAATGCAGACACTTACTCTGGACAAACACAAATATCAGGTGAAATACTTTGTGAATAATAAGAAACTGAACTTGAAGCTAGAAAGTAAGTTTGACAGATAAAGAAAAGCAACTGAGAAATAATGCAAATTTACATCTCAAACAGGGAAAGGTAAACCATGAGCATATTGAAACTGAAATGAGATTAATTACATATTAATTTATAGATATTAAAGAGTGAAGAAAATTATGTCACAAAGGGAATATATAAGATAGAATGAAATAAAGTCAGGCTCACTGATTCAGAAAAGCATTATTAATATGAAAAATACATATACATATAAGAAAAATCTGTGGGCCTATGAACCTATTTGAAGAACATATATACTTATATGCACATATGTATATCTTTGATATTAATTTAATTCACCTTATAGTTGAAAATAATGATAACACATATTTATACGATAGTATAAAATTGTATTATACTACTAAATTCCTGGTAGTTTTATAGATCTAAACAAAAAAAGCAGTTTATTTCACTATAGTCTGTGTGTTGGAGTGCTTGTATGTGTATTTCTCGGTTTCTAGACCATTTGGATCAATTCAATCTACAGTTTAGACATGTACTTTAACACAACATAAAATCTGTAAACGATTTTCCTTTTTAACAATTAAAATTTTGTGAAAGTGCTCTGTATTGCTGAAGTTAAATTCACTAAACTTTCATAAAACATGTTAAAGTTAAAAATTTTAAAGAGAAGGAAAAAGAAAGAGTACATATATTAATAAGAGTGTCTATATGATCTGCTTCTACTCATGTGTGTGTCCAATCTGGAAGTGAATGTGAAATGGTTCCTCCTAACAATAGGCTTGCTGCAGTCTCAGCTCCTCTGAATTATAACATTATTTTAGTTGGAATTCACAGTCTGAAGCCAGTCCTCCTACAAATCCTTTCATTGTACCCCAGTGGGCATGCTCTCTCTTTCACATTCCATGTCCCTCTGCTCCACATATCACTGTCCCTAAATCTTTCTCCATTTCTCCCATTTTAGGTTTTAGTGACTGTGCTTTCAATAGCACTGTTTACTCTCCTCCCCTCTAGGGCAATCTATGCAGTTATTCTCAATCTTCCCACCGTAGAACAAATAACGCCAGTGGAATTGGAGTGGTGGCTACACCTTGATAAATTGTGAATTTTTGAGTCACTCAAAGTTACAAAAGATAATTTAATACCACAAAGTTTTGGCTTCTGAAAGAATTGCTCACCTATGTTTTCTTATAGCCCAGGGGTACTCCTTTGGCTTGAATAAAACTTCCCAATACTGGCAGCAACAAGGTCTCTAGCTAACTGATCATTCCACTGACACAGGCTGCATTTCAAATTGCTGGTTTTAACAGATGGTTCAGTTAAACAGAAAGGGGAAATAGAAGTTTCATGTGCAGCAATTTATTTTTCAACCACTTTACTTGCTAAACATGGACTCAGAAGATTGTAAGCCTCCAGGGCAAGAGAGTATGTTCTTTATAATCCCTCTGAGGCTACAAAAAACAATAAACAATAATAAGTTTAACACATTATTGAAGTAAAGTTCATTTCTAAATTTAGGTTAAGGGCTTTGGCATGTATGCTCTATTTTATCCTAAAATATTGTTTCTAAACTGATGTATATATGTATGTATGTATGTATATATACATGCATGTATGTGTTTATCTATCACCTATCAATCATCTTTTATGTATATCTATCTATCATCTATCACATATCTATGTTTATGCCTATATCTATATATCTGTAATGTGAATTTTCCATAGCAAGACCGTTTCTATAATCATGAATCTAAAATACATAGGTAGAACAGATGATGTCCCTTTTAAAATTCAATACATTTCGAAAGGCAAAACATACATTGATGACAACTTAATGGTATTTTTGAAGAGATTTTCCATTTAAGTACAATTACATTCATCCAATTGAATATTAACTACAATTAAATATACTGTAACTATTTTCTTTACTTTCTGCTTATAAAAATTCACCAGTTATGTAAATATACCTACTTGCAAGTATATATCTCACTTGTGTGTAATTGTATCCACTTCTGTGGTGTAAAAATTTATACATCTCTCTAGTGTGTAAATGGATCTACATCACTAGTGTATACTCATACCTATAGTGACATTTATTGTTTCACTACAAGTTAATTCAGGAAGTGAAAGATTCCATAAAGTTTTATATTTACAGATGTTCTTAACCCTCAGATCTCTTTGTCCTTTATTATATACTTTATTAAATATTTGAATGAGTAACAACAAAACCTTCAAAATCTAAGACATACCCCTAATAAGTTCAGAGAGATACTTTTGACATGTGGTAGGACGTTTATAACGTTTTAATGAGTAGTTAATAATATCCTCCTTGTTAAGAATATGGAAAGAAATAGCAGACTATCTAAATTCTATGCTTTTTTTCATTTGATCTTGACCTGTAATCTATACAAATCAAAAAATGTGTATGTATTACAACCACAAAAAGGGGAATTATTTTATAATTTCAGTGATTCTATGACAGACATTTGATTTTAATTTCAGAGTTGAGCTACAAAAACAGTCTGGTTATTTTCTTATTTCTTCACTATGTATCTTTATAAAATTATACCATAAAGCTGTGAGAAAGAATCTGCGTTGATTATCAGGGCTAAGGATTTTGTCTATATTCATTTAAGTGCTCTGCACTGATCAGAGTTTTGGACATGTCCAGCATGGGAGAGAACCCATGTGGATCTAATGTTCAGGTGACTATGTGAACATAAAACTCAGAATTGTCCTGTAGTATTTTAGAAAGACTATCATTTCACAGATGTGATTTTATATTAGATTTGTATCATATTTAAACCTTTACTCTCAAAATTGATTCACATGTACCAAGAATTTATATTTTTCTTATTACTAATAAGGGAAAATAAAGGAAAATTATACTAAAGAGAATTTATTATAATCTTTGTATTAATTTGTATGTGCAGCTATTTATTTTATTACTAAAGGGCTGAGGGTCAAATACAGGACATGTAGTGAGTAACTTTTCTGCTCCTATTCTGCTTCCTCCTCTCTGTGTTGATTTTGAGTAGATACTAATATGCAATATAACATAGTTACAATCATTCTTACCTTCTATCTTGTTACATTATGACTTAGTTTGCTTTTACAATGTTATGCTTAAACTTGCCTAATGCAATACTACTTGATTGCCTAAAAGTAAAGGGTTGAATTTTTTTTTTGTTGACTTTATTTCCAGTTTTCAGAATCAACAATGAAAGTCAGCAAACAATGATTAGATTCTGTATTGTTTAATGCAATCATGGATAACATAGACTGATATACATCCACAAAGTCATTTTTTTTGTTGGAAAAAGACTGGAAAAACCTTTAACTTAAAAAATTTGAGGTAAACAGATGATAGATGAGTAAAAACCCAAGATGAGCATTTTGTATAAACCAAAAAAATAAAACAAATACTCTCTCTGATATTCATTACAAAGAATGACAACTATATTCTTTGTGAAATATGTTTTCAAATTCCTTATTTAAAAAAATAACCTGAAAGTTGTTGAAGCTTTATAGATGTCTAAGAATAAATACATATACCGAGGTCTCCCTCACTAAGTTAAACCTTTGGTAGTTTTAGTAGTTGAAAACTCAATGTTTGGTACAACATTTGAGTATATTTTAATATTTCTGAATTAATGAAAATTTAAAGGTCTATTAGGCTTTGTATTTTACTCTATGGTTCACTAAAGAGATTTTTGCCTGATAGTAGGCTCAACAGCCTTTGTTGTCATAGAGCTGAATAGTATTTTATTCCTATAGTCTTCCTATCGATGATTAATGCTAGAGTTAGAATACATGATTTGAATGCTTTACTCTAAATTTTTAAAGGTTCTATTTTGATACAAAAGTAATTTGTGAAGTCATTCATTTCTCAATATCAGACTGCTTCGAAAAGCATTTCAAATAAATAGTTAAAACTATTAGCTTTATTTTCTATTAAAAGGTGGGGGAAAAGAGAAAGATTTTTGAGTAGATTTACTCGATTATTCTCTTATAGATAAACTTCTTAATTGTGAAATAACTATCACATCTTGCTTGCAGCTATAATTACCAGAGAAGTTATTTTCTGCAATTATCTACTCAGGAATTTGGGCTTTCTCTAAATAACAAATTTTCTTCACATGCAATTGATCTCTAATTCCTATAAAACAGTTCTTCCCTGTGTATCTGTGGTATGATACTTTCTCAGCATTTCTTGGCCATACCACCAAAGGAAATGTGCTGTCCTTCTAATAGTTATTCAAATTGTCTTCTGAGTTTCCTGCTTTTTTCTGACAGACTCATCATGTAGTAGCTTTAAGGGTCCATCTCATGGAACCAGTCCCTACATAAATTATCACATTCCTAAGCTAAATCAAAATATTTCTACTATCCTGTTGATTAGGCCTGCCATGACCACCATTCCCTCCCAAACATAGCTATAAACCTTTTGTTACACACCTGCCAGCTATCACACATTGCTTCTGCAGTATGCCACTAGTCATTGACACAGAAAAATAATTTTACATGGAACAGGGTCATACTAATCACATCCCCTGAGACATTCTGAGACTTGTTAATCTTAAGAAATTCTACCATCATAAGCTTCACTTAGGATCAAGCTGAATAAATGCCAATTAGAATTGTTCTGTCTATCTAGCTAAAGTATCTTGGGTCAGAGGTGACCACTGGGCTATACTACCTGCACTTTATAAGCCTGCCCTTAGAAATGTTTGTTGTTGTAGCTCAAAAGGCTACACATACAATAAACCATCCAGTCTGACTGAGATCAATGTGCAAGTGGATTGTGTAGTGATAATAGTTAAAACTATTATCTTGACTTTCTATTAAGAGGTGGGAAGAAAGAGAAATATTTTGAGTAGATTTCCTTGATTATTCTCTTGTAGATAAACTTCTTAATTGTGAAATAACGATCACATCTTGCTTTCAGCTATAATTACTAGAGAAGTTATTTTCTGACCCCAACACTATAATTTACCTCCAAATTTCCTCCCTTGTAAGTGGTTCACAGTAGCCACTTTTCGGGAATTTAAATGAATATTTTATTGTCAACCTATTTGAACAATTCTGAGGAGCATTTACTTTACCTTTAGCTATCAACACTCTCTTTTGTTAAATGTTATACTTACTTGATATCTAAAACTAAAAGACCTTTCTTGATGACACTGTTACCATAAAATCACAATATTGCATTTTCATTTTAGCATTTACCATACAAGTAATGAATGAGTCACTTGTGAATATTTCTGTTAAAGTTTCTTTCCTTGTTTAGCTCTATAGTCTCCTTATTCTTGCTTTCTATCTCTTCCCAACATTCATCATCATCATCATCATCATCTCTCTCTCTCTCTCTCTCTCTCTCTCTCTCTGTCTCTCTCTTTATATACATATATATGTATATATATGTGGGTGTATTCACATATATGCATATGTATGTACATACATTTATAAAGATTAAAACTATCATACAGTGCAAAATTTATTATTGAGACAAAATAAATATTGTTAAGTGAATAAATTTGAAGTCAAGAGCACTATAGAGAAAATATACTGGATTTCAATATTTTCTGCACAATATCAAAAAGAAATAACAATTGTATGTATATATGTATACATAAATAAGTGACACAAATATACACATGTACATAGGATGAGAAATCTTGTAGAAATTTCTTGACAGGATAATGTCATAATATATCACCATAGGAAAATATTTCATTCTATATTTTTCAAACATAATTTCTCAATATTTTTTCTAACTTCTTTTCTTGTTGATATACTACCATGTCCTGACAAATCGGCCACTTTTATCTTGATATGCAACATCACTTTTAAGCTTAAATATTTTAACATTCCTGTGGGCCCATCAACATGAAATGATATAATATGTTATCAGTGAAGTATCAAAAATTTCATAGGATTTAAGAGTCTCAACACTTAAAAAGTTTTTCAGGCTCCTTACTAAACTCCTATTAATTTCAAAAAAATATTAAATACAGCTAACATAAAAGGACAGTGAATAGACATTCTTGCTCAAAAAGGGAAAGGAGGAGCATAGCAAGGACTGATGCAACCTAAGTATGCTCAAATTCCAGCAGGAATAGCATCACATCCTGTAATTCAGTGTCCATTATCTTTGGTTCATAATGTGATTAACTGCCTCTGTAATGTATTCATTAGCCTTCCATTTCTATTCTATCCAGATGGATATACAGACTTTTATCTTCAGTCAGCTCTGCCACATGCACTTAGCTTTCTTAAGCAAACACCTATGGCTTGGCCATCTCCAATATCTTTTTTTTTTAATAAAATAATTTGTATTAATATGATAGCATGTAAAGTTTTGATACACTTATACATTATATATACATTTATACATTATATAAGTCAGATCACAGATTTATCTTCCTTTATGCTTAAAGCACTCAAA
>NW_022196909.1:22880787-22917307 GCF_008632895.1 Mastomys coucha
TGAAGGAAGGGCAAGCCAGCCTAAATATAGCTATCTCCTGAGAGGCTCTGACAGTACCTGACTAACATCTCCAACATCTTATGTTTTCCATTTGTACTGACACTTTCCTGTAATTAGGTCACAAAGAAGCTTCTTTGAGGATTTATTTTTTCAGGGTCCTGGTTAGCCTCAGCCTATCTCTGAAATCATGAAGCCAGACCTTCTGTGTCTTCTGTCTTACTACCTCCCAAGACAATATCATTTGGACAGCACTGCCAACAC
This sequence comes from Mastomys coucha, assembly GCF_008632895.1. Taxonomy (NCBI): domain Eukaryota; kingdom Metazoa; phylum Chordata; class Mammalia; order Rodentia; family Muridae; genus Mastomys; species Mastomys coucha. The sequence continues at coordinate 22,881,049 of NW_022196909.1, forward strand.
CAGCTCCCAGAGGTAGACTGTTCACCTTGATCCACAGCTTAATCAGCTTCTATGAGCTGATCTTGAAGAAACTTCTTCCTAGGCCATTGCTTTTGAAAAATAGGAACCCCTTCACTTTAGGCTTTCTTCTCTCAAGTGCACTTGAAACATTTCAGATGGAAGCTGTGTTTAGTGAAATTTCACCCTTCTCTTAGGAAAGCTTTTGTATGATCCTGGTATAGCACTGGAAATTTTCTTTAAGGGTACTGATTTATTCATCAGTTATAGATGCTTTGTCAGCACCACTCTGAATGTTCTTCTGTTTTGACAGGTCAATCCATTATTTTCAAATTATTGCCATGTAAGTTATTAGTACAAAGTTAGAACAGAGCCATGCATCCAAAATGCATGGTCACTATCCCTGTTCTTTCAGAGACCTTATTTCTAACTCAAACTTCCAAATAATTCTTTAAATTTCTCCCACAAACCAGTTTTCAAAGCTTAAGAAGCACATGTAAATGCTTATCATAGGACGCTTATCAAGATTTATATCAACCTGACAAAAACTAAAGCCATTGGAGAAGAGAGAACCTCCACTGGAAAAAAAAATAACTCCTTAAAAGTGGGATCCAGGTGGAGCATTTTCTTAGTTAGTGATTGATGGGGAAGGTGATGGATTGTGTGCTGCTGGCTCTGGGATAGTAGTCTTTGGTTCTATAAGAAAACAGATTGAGCCAGCTATGGGGAAGAAGACAATGAGCAGCATCCCTCCATGACCTCTTGCCTATGGAGTCCAGCCTTGTTTGTATTTCTTTCCTGACTCCCTTCTATGATAAACAATGATAGTGTAAGACAAATAACCCCTTACTTTACCAACTTAGCTTTTCATCATGGTGTTTCATGACAGCAATTGGTACCTGAGACATAAAGCAACAAGCTTTACCAACAATTTTTTGTTTCTTTATCTGTAGTAATGACATCTTGAAAAAGGCAAGTCAAGAAAGTTTATATTGTTTCTCAGTTCATAATTTAAAGGTACAGTTCATCCTGTCAGAAGTCAAGGAAATAAAAAACTTGAATCATCTTATTGCATAGCATCTATAACCAGAAATCAAAGAATAATGAATGCATATGCTTAAGCAACTATCTTTCTAAAATATAGTTCAGGATCCTAACCCCAAACAATGGTATAGCCAGTAATAGGTGAGTCTTTCCACTCATTAACTTACTTAAGATGATCCCTCACACATTTATCTAGAGGCTTGTTGCTTATATATTACAAATGCTGTCTACTTAACAATTAATACTACCCATCACAGGAATTGACAATAGTAAATAGCGAAAAATAAGGAACAGACAACAAACTTATTCATTAGTTTCTGATTAATTTTTCCTTTAAACCTTAAAAAAAAAAACTGTACCTAATGTATAAAGGGTATAAAACTTATCTAAGGCTCATTTTCTCCCTGCCTCTCTGTATGTCTTTCTGCCTCTTCCTATGTGTCTCTCTACCATTCCGCATGATTTAATGTCTCATTTGTCTATCTCCCTGTCTCTCTCTCTCATAAAAATAACTTTTATTCACCAGACGTAATTGTCATATAAGTGGTTTACTTCTGAATAAACTCACTTTCTCCTTTCTGAATTCTCATTGGATGGTTCAACTCAGCTGTTCTGGCTCAAACTCCTCCCTAAGCTGAATCAATCTGGCTACTCTAGGCTTCTCACTGGATTGTTCTGCTTGACCTCAACCTAACTCTGAACATTTGTTCTCATCTTATGGCTCCTTCTTATTTTCTGGCTTCAACTGCCCCTGCTGACCTGTATTCAATTGTATAACCTCACAAATGAACTCAACTCCACAGCACTGCAGTCACTGCACTGACTCCCAACTGACTGACTCAACTCCACTGAGCTGAACTGACTGAACTCAACTCACTGAACTGCCCTCCAATTAGATACCACTTTCAAACATGGTTGATTCTTCTACCAACGAACCTCACCTACCTTGCTTTATATTAAAGGTGTATTCTAAAGGCGTGTCTGCATTCCAAACAGATCCCAGAGACCTAAATTGTCTTTGGATATGGTCCCTTGCGGGAGCCCCCATATTGCTGGATTCAAATTCCTCTACATTCTCTCTTGAATATGCCTAGATGCCATGGAAAGAATGGTAACCCAAAGCCATTACTATCTAGACAAAGGGCTGTCTTCGCTACTTCAGCGGGGAAGGGTTTCCATCTCAGGAAAGATACACAGAAATCTAATGGGGCCAATTAAAGTACAGGCAGTGAAAAATATCTGGCTTCTTAGACTCCTAGACTCTTGTTCTACATCCCAGTAACACAAAGCACAGCAGACCAAACAGAATGTTCTATGGAATACTGACTAATACAACCAAATTCTATTTGTGGAAATAATTGGAGGTGTACTAATTGTTGTAGCAGGGCCCATTATATATAGTGTATTTAAGAACTCACCAATAGAAAACACTTTTTCCATAAGCTTTAATATTTTTTGAACTTATGATATAGTTACATTATTTTCCTATTCTTTTTTCTCACTCCAGCTCCTCCTAAGTCCCCCTGTTCAATTTCCAATTTATGACCTCCTTTTCTTTAATTCATGTTACAAATATACAGATGCATGTATGTATTAGTCAGGGTTCTCTAGAGTCACAGAACTTATGGTAGTCTCTATGTAGTAAAGGAATTTATTGATGGCTTACAGTCTGTAGTCCAACTCCCAACAATCAACTCCCAACAACGGTTGGCAGCAGCTGTGAATGGAAGTCCGAGGATGCAGCAGTTGCTCAGTCCCACAAGGCAAGCAGGTGAAACAGAGAGAACCTTCCTTCTTCCAATGTCCTTATATAGGTCTCCAGCAAAAGGTGTGGCCCAGATTAAAGGTGTGCGCCATCACACCTTTAATCCAGATGATCTTGAACTCATAGATCTTTCTATCTTAATCCTCTGGGATTCATAGCCACTATACCTCAAGATCTCCATGCCAAGATTCGGGTCGGAAACTTGTATCTCTCAGCCTCCAGATTAGGGCCAGGTGAGCCTTCTAATTTTGGATTGTAGTTCACTTCAGATATAGTCAAGTTGACAACTAAGAATAGCTACTACGATGCATATATATATATATATATATGTATATTCCTTAATATTACTATATATATATATTACTATATATTACTAAATATATAAATATGACCTATTCTGTTCATATTGTGATGGGTTAGTGTAATGCTGTTTGTATTCTAATGCTAAACACTGGTTCCGCAAGTTGTGTTTGGCCACAATGAGCAGAACCTCAGGTACTCAATATGATGCTATATGAAACTTCTCCCCAATTTAAGTGCTCAATAAAAGGCTAGAGCTTACTGTTGGGCAATGGAGGGAGAAAGTTGTGATTGGAGGTTTGATCTTCTACAATCCAATGTTACCTGTATGACCACTTGCCATTGGGCAATGGAGGGAGAAAGTTGTGATTGGAGGTTTGATCTTCTACAATAAAATGTTACTAGGCTGACCACTTGTCATTTGATAAATAACTGATGGTGTGGCTTTCTTAAAGATAATTTTTCTAAATATGAGTATTTTGCCTGCATGTATGTAAGTGTGTTCTGTGAGTGCCTGATACTCCCTGGAATTCGCATTATGGAAGGTTGTTAACCACAGGTGAGTGTGCAAATCTAAACCAGAATTGTGCAAGACCACCAAATGCTTTTAACAGTTGAGCCAACTCTATCCCCTGCTAATCAGTCTTTCTTTTACGCCAAATCTTTAAATTTAAATAAAAGTTATCAGTAATCACCAGGTGAAAAACACCTCGAAGAAATAAAGGATAGACAAAAACCACAATAAAAAAGACTAATACTTCATTCAAATACTTTATTTACTATAGTAATAGTAAGTTTATGTTTAGAAACATAACAGTATTATTGAATCACATCATTCATAAAATTCAGATAAAGATTATTAATATATTTCTACTATTAAAAACTATACTTCAATAACACTCATTGTGTAGATTATAGTCATTATGATCTGTTGGAAAGATAACTCAAGAAGCATTTGTTTTTCTGTTTTGACAAGTTCATGTTATTCATTACTGAATGATGTGTGGAGATGGTTTTTTCAGCTTGGCCTACCATATGCATTATTTTCATTTGTACTCAGTAAGTTGACTGGCAGGCAATTTTCAGAAACAGGGGCTCAGGATATTTAACTGTTTGCTTTGCTCTGCTACATCATTTAACTTCATCCTTCAAGCTTCTGTAACATGACAAACACACAAAATTGCCATGGACTGAGGCTTCATAATTAACTTCCTTTTTATTCTTGATATTTTGCTTTTATGAGAGGCTATTTATCTTGTTACTATATGTAATTCTAACATATTACAACCTATTTTTTATTCATTTTCTTTCTACATTAATAAGGAAATAGGGGATATATTTCAACATAATTAAGAATTCTTTATCTTAAAATTTTCCCATTTTATTTTCACATAGCAGATGATAATATTTGTTACCTTAAACATTAAACTCACATCACATTTTCCTATGAAAAGGCTTTTTACATATTTTAATCAGTATTGTAATTGATGGGCCATGACAGCATGTTGTTTTGCTTGCTTCAACTATCAGCATGAGCTTATCAGGCTTTTAAAGGCAGATTAATGTATTTTATTTGGGATTTTAAAGACTAAAGAAATAAATGCAGAAATTCAAAAAGTTACTTGTTTGAAATCTTAGTCAGTCACAGTTAAAAGAACAATCATGCAGTTGTCTGGGATGACTTTCCCATTACTGTTCTCTCTAAGGAGGCCTATTCATTCTCTGTGAGATTTTTAGATTTTGTACATTTCTGCAGATATCTTACCCTTAAAGATCATGTAAAAATTTTCTTATGTTTAAATGTCTTTAAAATTTTTCACTAATAAGAGATATTTAATTATAACAATATTAATTTAATATCAACTTATTGATATTAACTAATAATTTATTGGTATTAATATAATGCATTAATAATATTAACATTATTTAATTATAACTACAGTACTTGAAAATTGTTAACAGAGTGTTTACTATGATCCATAATTTGCACTGGTCAATGAACAAAGAAAACCAATAAAGATGAAATCTAAACTAATAATTTTATTGTTTGGATAATATAATATTGTTACAGAAGTAAAGGAATCAAAACTTAATGTAAGTTAGAAAGATATATACAGAGAAGAAAGATAGTTAGCTTATCTCCAGGTACTGAAGTTTTATTTGGGGAGAAATGATATGTGATAGAATTCTTACAAGTTCATTTACCATGTATTTTATAAATACAAAATTATATGTATATATATGTTTATATATATATTCATATGGAAGAATCACTGAAATTTATAATGATATTGATGTGTGGTATGATCAGATTTATGAGGTAGAAGCTAATTTTCCATTTATCAAATTGTTTTTATTCCAAAATGGTTACTATTTTAAGCTATGAGAATATAACATAGTAATATGATTTTCCCCAATTGCATCCTCCTTAAAATCCCCCTCAAGCAGGCTCCTTGATTTATTTTTAAAACACTGTCTCCTTTTTTTTTAATCACTTTTGGGACTGGGCTCCTGGATTCTACAATTTGGTTTTCTGTAATTGTCTCTGTACAAAATTTTTTTTTTTTTCCCAATTAGAGCCAAGAACTACGCTTATTTGTGAGAACAAGGCGACGTATTTAAATTTTAATAGGGATTATAATAGTTTAGTAAAGTGACAGTTGTAGCTTCTCCATGATTGATGACTTCACGGGGAGAGTAACTTAGTTTTCTAATAGTGGGTATAATTCCCTCTTGTTGAATAAGCCGTAAGTCTAAATAGAGAGGTGCTGGTTACTGCTACAGTGTTTGTGTTACCACTGCACTCTTAGGATTATCATGTTAGGCTCGTCATTATGGTTCATAGACATTGCAGTTGGTAGGATTATCACTTGTTGGGCATGTTGGAAGCTTTCAGGGCACCTTCTGCAACTGCGAAGACTAACGCTCAGGGAGAAGACTTTCAGCTTTGATTGAGCTTTATTATTCTGGACCTATGTGAAGTGTATGATACATTCATCAAGGGGGAATCCCATTGTACCTCTAGGTTAAAAAGAAGGACAAGAGCTATATCTCATAATGTATGGAAGTCTTTTAGATAGCCCTGATCAACAACTCAAAAGGGATTTTCTCACGTCTCCCATTGGGGCTTCTGTTAGTCCATAACTCTTGAATATAGCATTGTCAGCCCAGAAGGAAAATTTATATTTAACCTATATTTGTATACACATACACACAAATACACATACATATATATATTATATATATATATATATATACAAATATATATATTTATATATATAGTTATATATAGCTATATATAGTTATATTTTACAGATGATATAGGAATTTCTAGGTAAATGGATAGTAGTATAATCTTTGATGAGTTTTTAGATATTTGTACTGATATTTTATACTCTTCCCAACTTTTTTTTCGTATTTAGCTGCCTCCTTCTCTTTAATTACAACCTCCATATTTTACCATTTTATCCCTAGTTATTTGTAGTGTAATCCTCCTCTCAGTATTGTTTTGTCATCTAATGATTCCATTTTACTTTCCCTCTTTCTGTAGTTATCCCAGGATATAAGTTTACATGCAACAATTTGACACTAGAAATCAAAGATGTAAAAAAAAAAAAAAATGTGACTGTCTTTTTGGTTAGATACTCAATATCATGTTTTCTTGTCCCATTCTTTGCCTGCAAATTTCCTAAGTTCATTTTTTTGTTATAGCTGGACAGCATCATAAAGTGTCTGTACTACATTTTCATTATCCATTCATCAGGTCAAAACATTTATATTTTCTATTTTATAGCTATTGTAAATTGAGCAGCAATGAACATGGCTAATAATATATTCATAGAGTAAGATGTCTAGTTTACTGTATAGCCCATGTGCTAAAGAATAGTAGAGCTAGGCCATATGGTAGTTATTTTTAGCCCTTTGATGGGTTTTCGCATTGATTTATAAAGTGACTATGGCAGTTTCCAATCCTTCCATAAGTAAATGTTCCAATTTCCCTACATCCAGCATTTGTTTGTTATTTTGTTGATTTTGACATTGGGTAAGATTAGATAAGTTGTTCTGATTTGAATTTCCCTAAGTATAAGAGACAATGAATACTTTACAAACATATTTCCTATTCATTTTTAGTTCTTCATTGGAGAACTCTTGGCTCAGAACCTAGGCCCATTTTTTAAAAAATTGGTCTTTGTGTCTTTTAATCAATTATTTAATCTTTCCATAATCGGATATTAATCCCCTGGGAGATACATAGCTTGTAAAGATTCTTTCCTATTCAGTGGACCTCTTCTTTGCTTTGTTTATTGTTGCCTTAACTGTGCAGAAGGTGTTTAATTTAATAAGTTTTATTAACTTAATGTCTTAATGATTTGGAAAATGTAGTCTTATTCAGAAATTTGTTTTCTACAACTATATCATGTAACCTATCTTTTTTTTGTTTCTGTTTTTCCAATTTCAGATATTAACTTTTGATCTATTTGGAATTAGTTAATGCAAGGTGTTATAGATAGACCCATTTTTTTCTACCAGTATTTGTTTAAGATGCTTCTATTCTCCAGTGTATGTTTGCCATCTTTTTCAAATGTTAAATGACTGAAGTGGAATGTTCTTGTGGTTTAGTTTTCTATTTTTCCACTTGTTTTATACATTTCTTTCATAATTCAGTACCATATTGTTTCTATATCTATGGCTATAAATTTTGTGTATCTTGTGATATGAAATGCCTATTCTGCTTTGATCTTTTTGTTTAGGAATGTTTTGGCTATGCAGTGTCATTTGTCATTCTATACAAATTTTGAATTTATTTTTATTTCTTTAAAGAGTGGGATGAAGATTTGATTGGAATGCACTGAATTTATAAATATTCATCAGTAGGATGCCACTTTGATAAGATAAATCACATAATTTTGTCTTTAAATACTTTTCATTGAATTGTGATATATTTCCATTTTTTAATGCTTCTCTTCATCTCCTTTGTCATAGGATTAAAGTTTTCTTGCAAATGCCCTTTACCTCCTTGATCATGTTTATTGCAAAATAATATTTCATTTTATTTTAGGATATTTTGAATAGAAGTTTGTCTGTGATCTCTCTCTCTCTCTCTCTCTCTCTCTCTGTATGTAGAAGAGCTATTTATTTGTACAAGATGATTCTGAATTGTGACACATTGCTTAAATTATGTTTTCTAGAGTGTTTCTGTTTTAATTAATAGAACTATAATATACCATGCCAGTATTTTAAGTGAGAAGAATGTGCATAACCAAGATACTGAAGAAATAAAGACAAAGTCAAAGTAACAATTAGAACAGAAAACAAGACTGAATATTAACAACACATAACTTTCAATAGATATTTTAAATATTAATTACCTCAATTATGTACCTAAAAGTCACAGTCCAAATGAAATTTATCCATCATTTTTTTCTATAAGAAGGCTTTATTTTTAAAATAAGTAAAACCTTAGAGTTGAAGGATGAAGAAAATACCACAACTGGAATCAAAGTTTGAAATTAATGCAGATGTGACTAGCCTATTATGTGACAGAGGAGACGTCAAAGTAAAACTAATGCGAGGAGATAAAGAAGGGCATGCCATTCTAATCAAAGAAAGAGTTTACCAAGAAAACATTACTGCCATAAACATAAATGTACCAAACTTTGGTGCACCCAATTTTATTAAAAGGAAAAATGTGCTACTAAATGTAAAGACACACAATTACATTGACATATTAGTTGTGTATGATTTCAATGCCCCACTTTTTTATTTGCTCTCTGCAACCTTTATTGCTCTCTGCAACCCCTCATCACTCCCTCCCACAACTATTCCCCCATCTCCCCTCCCCTTTTTCTCTCAGAGGGTTGTGCCCCTTGGGTATACCCCCAACCTAGCACATCAAGTTTCTCCAAGGCTAGGTTTATCCTCTCTGAAAGAGGCCAAGCACGGCAATGCAACTAGAAAAAAAGTTCTCAAAGTCAATCACAGCTTTTAGGATAGTTCCCATTCCATTTGTTCAGGACCCACACAAAGATCAAGCTGTATATCTGCTACATATGTAGGGAGGCTTAGGTCCAGCTCATGTACACTCCTTAGCTGGTAGTTCAGTCTCTGAGAACCCCATCAATTGAAGTGGCTGAATACTCCATGGAAAATAGTGTATTCAGATTTAATACATGAAGTCACATAGACCAGACAAATCCCAACATACAGGAGGAGTGAACACAGGGTCTCATGGTTAACCAAAAGGACATCTGAAATTGAAAAATGCTTCTAAAGGGACAATAATTATTATTTTTTTTTAAGTATGGAGTGTCACTGGGTATGTCAAGCACATGCCAGGAATTGTCCCATGTGCAGAAGGAGTTGGCCAACACACACACACACACACACACACACACAAATACTCCATTCTTTTATTTTTGGTACTTTATGTGTAGGCAGGGGATGGATTTTAGTTTCATTTTGTTTGGGAATTATCTTATTGATTTTCTGTTTGTTATGATTTTGTTCTTAGAATTTAATTAGTCTTTTTTTTGTTTGTTTGGTTGAGAGAGCATGAGGTCATTAAACTGGATGGATAAGGATACAGGATAGGATCTGGGAGGAGAGAGGCAGAGGGAAATATATGATCAGATATGCAAAGAAATAATAAAAATAATCACTAAATCTAAAAGAGTGTTTCTGGTAGTTGGTTTCTGAAGGCTAGCTTCAAGGAAGAGAAAGCTTCACTTTATAGTTTTCCAAGGACAAGCCTTGTCTTGAAGATTTTTTCCTGAGAGAAGAGGTGTCTGAAAGCAGCAAACACATGACTTGAAGTCAATTTGTGGGTTATAAGATGACAGCTTCTGTTCTGATTAAGACAGCTTTCCAGATTGTTTGCTTTCTCTTCTGGATAAAACAGCTTTCCCCTACTATTCTAAAAACTTTGAGGATAACTCACCCCTTGCAGATCAAAATCAATTCAGTCATTATCTGATGTTTTTGATTATTTCATGAATGAGCATCTCCTGACTCTAGGTAATTTGAGGGTGGTATCCCATCCAGCTACCTCATTGTTTTTACTTAACAAAGGCAGGTAGCTCCCTGAATTTATTTTTCAATGGAGAGAGAGAGAGAGAGAGAGAGAGAGAGAGAGAGAGAGAGAGAGAGAGAGAGAGAGACAGAGACAGAGACAGAGACAGACAGAGAGAGACAGAGACAGAGAGAACTTACTGTCTCTTTCTACAAATCAGAAAAGTAAATCATTATAGTGTCTATTCTTCTGAAATTCATTTATAGGCTCAGTTTGCTTATAACAATCCCAATAAGAATTTCAATAGTCTTTTCAAAGGCAGCTGGCATCTGAACCTAAATTTTACCTAAAAATGTGAGAGAAGAGTTCATAAGAGGTAAGCACTATTTTAGAGGAAACATTTAATGGACTCATTTAATACTGACTTCAAGACTTACAATGAAGTCATTATCATGGCAGTATGAGAGTTTTGTGAATTATACACATAACTCTCATATATTTGTGACTAACTCTAAGTCACAAATAATACATTGTTGTCACATTAAGGAAAGAAATAAAATCAATTTTCTTAGGAGTCATTTAACCAAAATTAAATGGTGGTTTGAATTCTTCACTTCATCATCCCTATGTTTTCCATCTCTGTTAAATGAGCCAAAATCTGAGACCGCATCTGTATCTATGTTATCATTGTGTTTCTGCCTATCTGTTTGCTAGTGCTGTATATCTCTCTCTAAAAACATGTTTTGTTCAATCTTTATTGAGCAGCACAGGCAGTGTCATATGGGGAAAGAATGGGATACTTTAAAGAAACTTTTACAGAGATTTTCAAATAAAACTGTTACTAGCTCCAACTGATCTCAACTGACCCAAATAAAGAAAATATCACTGTCAGCAAGCGCTTCTTGGCATCAGCAATAGCGTCTGGGTTTGATGTCTGCAGATGGACTGTATCCCTAGGTGCAACAGTCTCTGGATAGCTTTTCCTTCAGTCTCTGCTCTACTCTTTATCCGTGCACTTCCTTCTAGAGGAGAAATTCTTGGTTAATAATTTTGAGATGGGTGGGTGGACTCATTACTTAACCAAGAGTCATGCCTAACCTCTGGATATAGACTCTTCAAGATCTCTCTCCCCTTTGTTGGGTATTTCAGCTAATTTCATCCCTGTTGGGTCCTGGGAGCCTTTTGATTTCCTGGCATCTGGGACTTTCTAGTGGCTACCCCCAGTTCCCCATCCCCTACTGCTATACACTTCCATTCAATTTCCTGACCCCCTGTACTTCTTCCCCCTATCTCCTCTCAAACCTGATTCTGCCACCTTTTTCCCTTCTCCCTTCTCTCTTCCTCCCAGGTCCCCCACTCCATTTACTTCCTGTGACTTATTTTATTCTCCCTTCTAAGTAGTACAGAAACATTCACACTTTGGTCTTCCTTCTTGAGCTTCATATAATCTGTAAGTTGTTTCATGGATATTCCAAGCTTCTTTCCTAATATTCACTTATCAGTGAGTACATAACATGTGTGTTCTTTTATGACAGGTTGACCTTACTCAGGATGATACTTTCTAGTTAAATTTATTTGCCTTCAAATATGGAAAGGAATGAATGAGCTGAAGGGGTCTGCAACCCCATATGAAGAACAATATCAACCAAACAGATCCTCCCCCAGAGCTCCCAAGGACTAAACCACTAACCAAAGAGTACACATGGAATGACCCATGACTCCAGTTTCATATGTAGCAGAGATGATATGATGCCTTATCTGCCATCAATGGGAGGGGAGGCCCTTGGTCCTGTGGAGGCTCAATGCCCCAGCATAGGGGAATGCTAGGATGTTGAGGAAGGAATAGGTGGATGGGGGAGCACCCTCATAGAAAGAGGGGGAAGAGAGAGGAGATAGGGATTTGTAGAGGGGAAACTGGACAGGAGGATAACATTTTAAATGTAAATAAATATAACCAATGACAAATAAAAAGCTGTAGTAAAATTTAAAAATATATATAATTGTTTATTAATCAATATCCATAAATGGTTGGTTTCCACCATGTAGTACATTTTAAGAAGCTGATTTCTACACTGTTTTTGGTGCCTTCTGCAAATAAAACACACACATTCTCTTTATCAGAGGCTGGAAGATCACATAATTAAGATTATAGATATCCCTCCTGGGAGGGCCCAATGGACACACCAAGGATGTTAAGATACCAAACAGGGTCTCAAAAGGAATCAAGTCAAAATGGTAGGGGTGTTCTGGGCATGGAAAGGAGCGCCACCCAGTCAGCACCAGTCTACAAGACCAATTTGGTTAAGGTGTCTTTTAGGGTTCTGTTCATTCTCTACCTGCCCTGAACTCTGGGGACAGTGAGCACAATTGACCTTTCAATTAGTCTTCAATATCTCTGCCAAACATTGACTGCCAAACATTGACTTACCTTAGAAACAAAAGCAGGACCATTATCTGGTCCAATTACCTTGGGCACTCCCAAGCTTGGGAAGATTTCTTCTAATATCTTCTTGGCTACCATGGTAGCTGTTTCCTGCTTGGTGGGTGTCTTAGTCAGGGTTTCTGTTCCTGCACAAACATCATGACCAAGAAGCAAGTTGGGGAAGAAAGGATTTATTTGGCTTACTTCCACATTGCTGTTGATCACCAGAGGAAGTCAGAACTGGAACTAAAGCAGGTCAGGAAGCAGGAGCTGACACAGAGGCCATGGAGAGATGTTTCTTACTGGCTTGCTTCCCCTGGCTTGCTCAACCTGCTCTCTTATAGAGCCCAAGACTTCCAGCCCAGGGATGGCACCACCCACAAGGGGCCCTACCCCCTTGATCACTAATTGAGAAAATGCCCCACAGCTGGATCTCATGGAGGCACTTCCCCAACTGAATTTCCCTTCTCTGTGATAACTCCAGCCTGTGTCAATATGACACACAAAACCAGCCAGCACAGTGGGGAAAGCCTTAACCCATCTGGAGAAAGTATCTATAAACAATACAAGATATTTGTAACCATATTTTCCTGGCTTAACTTCTGTAAAATTGACACTCCCCCCCCCAATATACCCCAGGTCATTCTCCCCTAGGTCTCTTGCCCTGCTTGCTCCTGGTTGCAAAAGCATTTACTTGCTCAGATACCTTACAATGTTCTACAGTCTTTCTGTCTCAAAACCTAAGGTCCATTAGATATACCTTAGATCCCTTGACTGCTTGGATGAGCTTCTTATCCTCTAAATTAGTCTATGTATGCATTTTGTCAAGTACATTTTCAGCACGTCTTCTGGAGAGTATAGTTTTATTTTTCCTTCTTGTCTGTACCACTACCCTTCCTTCTCTTCCAACTCACTGATAGGAACATTCTCTTGAGGCTCCAAGTCAATAAAACATGAGATTTTGCCCAACCTGCCTTATATGCTTCAGTGATGTCAGAGAATCCACCCCAACCATTTCCAGATTGGTGACTGGATCTATGTCCAGAGACATTGGGAACAGTCACTGAAACCCTGGTAGAAGGGACCCTTCCTGGTGCTGCTAGCCACTGCGACAGCCCTCAAGGTAGATAGTATTCCAGCCTCAGTGCATACTTCTCTTGTGTAACCTACAGATGCCCCACGCCCTGGATAAATACAGAAGGACAACCCACTCAAGTTCAAGATCACTCTACCTTGATCATGACTGCCTGGTGGTACCTTTGGATTCAGGTTCCTTCCCCTACCCTTTGCAGCCCTCATGGACCTCACTACCAAAACTGTTACAACGCTCACTGTCTCCCTTCTGTTAGGGTTAGGAGCTGCCTGGGCAGCTACCTGGACCTCTTCTTTTGGTCTTACAAGGAAAAAATTATGACACTCTGAAGGCATCCATTGGTTTAGATATAGAGGTAATAGAAACTTACATTAGTCACCTTCAAGAATCATTGACGTTAGTACCTGAAATAGTACTATGGACTGGGAGAGGATTAGACTTACTTTTCCTCTAGTAAGGAAGGCTATGTGCTGCCTTCGCTGAGGAAGGCTGCTTTAATATAGACCATTCCGGGGTTGTTAAAGATTCAATGGCCAACGTAAGAGACGGGCTAGCCAAGTAGAAGAGAGAAAGAGAACAGAGTCGGGACTTGTTCAAGTCTTGGTTTAACTCTAACCCATGGTTAACCATCCTCATATCTACCTTGTTAGAACCCCTATTTGTTCTCCTGCTATTGATGACCTGGACGCTGCCTATTGAACAAGCTTATAGCCTCCATTAAAGAGAGAATAGGAGTAGTACAGTTGATGGTCCTGTGCCAATAATATGAGACCCCGAGGACAGGACATGAGGAATAAGAGTTAGTTACTGGAAACCCCTGAGTGTAGCTCCAAGATTGGAGCTTGTACATGAAAAATTAAGGAATGAGGGACCCTAAATGCTTTTTCCAGTCCCACACCCTTCTTTCAGCTTCCCCCCTCCCACCTGAAAGTCAAGGTTAGACCAAGTTCTATTCCACCCATGGGAATATTTTTGAGTAAAAAATTCTCAGAATGTATGGACTATCACCTGACCCTCTGGAAAGTCACAGATAGAGTTCCACTTCATGTCATGATCTGCCCATACTTGCTAGCCGATAGATTTAAAGGTCAATATGCTTAGCCAATAAGTTTGAACTGCAACCTATACTCCTAAAAAGTATAAAAACTGCTTGTAATAGCTATTCAGGGAGGCTTTCTAGTCACTTGCCTTGAGCGATTAATTGAAGGTTGAACCTGACATGCCAGAAAATAAACCTCTTGCTTTTGCATAAAAAAAGATTATGGGTATACATTAGCTTAGTTTGTAGAAGTTGAGAAACAAACTTGGTGGAAGGTTAAATGGTCAGGCTGAGCACACAAGACACAGCAGTATTATTTCCTAAGGGACCTCAAAATATAATAATTACTACTATTATAGTTACTACTTTGGCTGTATGGTCCAGTAAGAGTTGTAGTCTCTGTTTTCCAGAATGTAAGAGTTATTTTCAGAATTTTGCATCACCACAAGATTGAGTAAGTGAATCTAATATTAATCATTCAGAGTAGCAAACAAGGAGAGCTTGCATTCACATAGTCACCTTAACTAGCAATCTTCCATTTTCATACATATTCAAACATCAATAATAGCAAATGTTGTGGAATATATTTTGTTTTCTGTATTATTACCTATAGAAACAACTGTAGAAGAAGCTTCTTGACAATATGCTATTTACAGAAGGCAGAAAATTGGACATAATTCTACCTGAGAACCCAGCTGTACCACTCCTGGGCCTATGCTCCCAGAAGATGCTCCAACATGTAATAAGGATGCATACTCCACTATATTCATAGCAGCCTTATTTATAATAGCCAGAAGCTGGGAAGAACCCAGATGTCTTTTAACAAAGGAATGGATACAGAACACGTGGTACATTTGCACAATGGAGTATACTCAGCTATTAAAAATGATGAATTCATGAAGTTCTTAGGTAAATGGATGGTACTAGAAAATATCATCCTGAGTGAGGTAACCCAGTCACAAAAGAACACACATGGTACTCACTCACTGATAAGTGGATCTTAGCCCAGAAGTTCGGAATACCAAAGATATAATTCACAGACCACATGAAGCTCAAGAAGGAAGAACAAAGTATGGATACTTCAGTCCTTGTTAGAAGGGAGAACAACATACCCATGGGAGGAGTTACAGAGACAAAGTGTGGAGCAGAGACTGAAGGAAAAGTCATCCAGTGACTCCTATCTGTGGATCCATCCTATATACAGTTACCAAAACCAGACACTATTGTGGATGCCAGCAAGTGCTAGCTGATAAAATCCTGATATAGCTATCTCCTGAGAGGCTCTGCCAGTGCCTGACAAACACAGAAGTGGATGCTCACAGATATTCATTGGACTGAGCACAGGGTCCCCAAAGGAGGGGCTAGAGAAAAAATCCAAGGAGCTGAAGAGGTTTGCAGCCCCATAGGAGAAACAACAATATGAACCAACCAGTACCCCCCAGAGCTCCCAGGGACTAAACCACCAACCAAAGAGTACACAAAGAGGGACTCAAGGCTTCAGCCAAATATGTAGCAGAGGATGTGGGGCATCAACGAGAGGAAAGGCCCTTGATCTTGTGAAGGCTAGATGCCCCAGCGTAGGGGAGTACCCGGACAGGGAACAGGAGAGGGTATGTTAGTGAGCAGGGGGACGGGAGAGAGGATAGGGGGGTTTCAGAGGTGAAATGAGGAAAGGGGATATAATTTGAAATGTAAATAAAGAAAATATCTAATAAAAAAAGAAAAGGCAGAATAGCTACAAAGATGAGACATGGAAATTTACTCTGCAGTGACAAAACATATTTATGATATTAGTTACATATAACTGTCAATTATAGGTACTATTCAAAAGGCATATGTGGTAACCATAGAATGAGAATATTGAGCCATTCAGTCTAGGTAAACAAAAGCATACATTTACTGATATGGGTATATTCTGCTTGCTTCTCTGCATTAATTATAACACTTCTGTGAAGAACTTGCTGCTGTCCTTCACTAAAGGCATCTATTCCATCATGTTAGGGAATTCTTTTGGTCTGTTCCATTCTCAAGTGCAAAAGCCCTAGATGTCAATACTGGATTTTCAGACTCTCAGTATGTAAATATTCTAATCCTATTACAAAAATGGACTTACCTTAATCCTTCTTTAATCAAGGCTCCAATAACATAGACTACTCCTCCATAGGAATCTCTTCATGTAAGGTTCTCACTCTAGAGAGAGGAGTCATTCAAGTTCATTTTTTCTATCTATTTATTTTATTCTGGCAGAACATTTCAAAAGTTGTATCTTTTGATCCCATCTTGGAAACTGGTAATATTTCATTCTGTTCTGTGATAATTCAACATGCATGTGTTTTACTCAACCCAGACTGGATCCTCAGAAGATATCAGTCTGCCTTTGGAAACTGCAATTCTCTGTAAGCCTCCTGAGCATTAGGCATTGTGCAACTTGGATGAACAGCTTCTCTGTAACCTTCAGGATGGATCCTCTCATGAACAGAACAGGATTTTATAGCATTCATTACCCTCGCTGTCTGTCTTACAAATAGGTGTGACTCCTTTTCTCACATTCAATAATTTTTATTACACTTAGCTCACATGATTTTTCTTAACCTACATGGGGACATAAGTAATTTCAAATGTCATTAAAAAATCTTAACAACACTATTTCTAACTGGACATATTAGAAACATGGAAATAAAAATGGCCCTGTGCCTTTGTTCATGGCACTGCATTACATATCAGCCTTTAATTGTTTCTGATGCTGTTTATATCAATCCCATAGCATCAGAGATACTGTAATGACAGGAAAACCTCAGCATCCATACATGCAAATGCGAAACTTTCATGTTTTTGCTGTCCTGACTCTTAAGCCACTTTTACATTTCAAATATGTATTTTTTCCTGAGTTTGAAACTTCATGTAGTACTAAGTCCTATGACAAGTCAGTATTTACCGACAATTCTACATTAAATACATGTCTTGCATTTATTCCAGGAATGTTCTCTCCTTCTGTATTTTCAGTTCCAATTTTTTTTCTCAATTGTAGAGAATCTTGTAATGTTATTCAAGAACTGGCTTTGTTTTGTTTGGAAAATATTAACTTTCACACAGAAATGTCAGAGATGCCACAGATGTATGTTGCTAATTTTTATAATTTGTTTCATAATTAAGCATACTGCTTTATGGTTTTGTTAAGTTTAGAATGTTCTGTTTAACAAGTCCTGTAAATATATTAACAGTGAAATTTCAAGTGTCCTTTCATTTGCAAGTTACATTTTCTGGAACTTTTATTGTCTCCCATGTCTGCATTAATTGCACAAATACACAGGTTATTATTCTTACTACACATTTTGCATATATGTATAGAAATTTCTGGAATAAATAATGCATATGAATAAATGCTTCTGAGAGTCATTATCCAAGTTTCCCAAAGTTAGCTTCCTTACATAATGCTGTTGCAACTTTTCTCCCACATTTCATCAGCAATTGAAAATATTTATTCTTTCCTTTAGTTATTTTCATGTGCACATTTCAATATAGGCTTGTTTTCATTGGCATTTGTTGGACATTTGTGCTAAGCAAATGCAAACATCACATTTGTACTGCATTTCTTTGACTAAAATATGTTTATTTGCAATATGTATCTTATGTACTTATTGGTAAATTAAAATTTCAATATCTTGTTTAGATTCCATGCATCTATATACAGGAAAGTATTTATTGGTGCTATCCTGCATTATAATATCCTCATTCAGGTTCAAAATTGTAATGTTTCACAAAAATAAGTTTCCACAAATTATATTTTCTTCAGTTAGTAAAGGATTACTATTATTTATTTTACCCTTTGTATTAATTCTTCATTATAATTTAGAAATTTTTAGAGAGTATCATATGCTTTGATTTACCACAACCCACTTTAGAACTTCTTTGGATGTTGTGTAATTTAAGAGTATTTTTATTTCAATTCAATCTCTTTTTTCTTACTTCTATACCACAGTTTTTGTTTTTTATTTTATATATATTTTGGAAGGGGTCAGGGAGAGCTTTTGAAAGGCAGTCTATTGAGACAAGAGTATAAGTTGCCTATTTTGCTGAAGTTAATATTGTTGGGAGTTCTCTGTTGTGTGCATTTGATAAGCAAACTTGGGTCTTTGGCAAGAGTACTATGTACTCTTAACTACTGACCTGCACTTGCTTATAGTCTTATTTTAATTATATGTATACATTTTAATTCCATATACATTTACTTATATTTATGTGTAGAAACATAGATATCTATGATGATATTCAAGTTTGTATTTTCATACTTGAACAAGGGAGAAGGACACCACTAATGAGATTTCTAGTCTGCTTATGCTGGTGATAATTATATTGTTAGGGGATTTCTATTGTCTGTGTGTGCACATGTATGCTCACACAAGCACCTGCCTGTCCATAAATGTTAATGTAGCCCACCTATGCCACAGCATACATGTGAATGTCAGAGAACAACCTCACAGGATGTTTTGTCTGTCTCATACCATTCCCCTTGCTTAAGGTGGGGTTTTGTTGTTGTTTTACATTGTGTGCTTGCATAGTCAACACCAGCTTGCTTACCATCTTTCAGTGAGTCTCTTGTCATCACTCCTCAATACTGGAACATTGAAAATATAGACATGGTTTACTGTGTCCAGCTATATTGTGCCATACAGGTTTTTCCATCCCATGAATTCAGGCTTATATATCTTAAAAGAATTTTTAATCAAGTATAGAATTTCAATATTTCTGTTGCTTCTACACTACATATGTTAGTTTTCTGCTTTTTCCAACAAATTCCTTGAGAGGTGTATGATCAATCTATAGTCACTGCATTGAAAACTGTATTTCTGTTGTGTCTTCTTGATACCTCAAATATTTTTACTTCATTTATATTCTCTGGTGTTCCATTATGATATAACTGATGGCAGTTTATTCTATTGTGCTTGAGATTCACTGAGCTCAAATTTCAAATGTGTTAGCATATTGAGAAAAAATAAACAAATAGAAATTTTAAGCAGTATTTAAATAAAAAAATTGTGATAAAGTGACTCCTTAATGATAGTCTACTAAACTCAAGGATTAGTGCTTGTATCAAACATCACTACAGCTTCCTCCTATAGCAGAGAGGAACAAATATAGAGACATCCCACAAGAGAAAGACCTTAGAACACACAACTTTACATGGGATGTTACATTTAAACCTATTCCCTCAGAGCTCAAGGAACCCAACTGAAGGGGAGGCCGAAAGAGTGTAAGAGGCAGAGGGAATGGAGAACCCTGGAAAAACAAGGGCCTCTAAATCAACTGAGCAATTATAGCTTTGAGTTTAGTATTTTTACAGTACTCCTGAATATGAGAAGGAGTGGGACTCTGATTCTTGTGTCTTTTGGGGAGATCTTTCCTTTGGTTTGCCTTGCCCAGACCTGCTATGATTCTGTTTGTTTTATGGTATTTATTATAGTTTATTTTTATTTGTTTGTATGTTTATGGTACTATAGTTTATTTTTATTTGTTTGTATATTAGTTATCCTTAGAAGCCAGTTCCTTTCTCATTAGAAAGAGAATGGGAATGGATTGAAATGGAATCTGGGGTTAGGAGGAACTATAAGGAGTATGAGGATGGGGAACTTTAATTAGATTGTATTATATGAAAAATAATGATTTTCAGTAAAAGAGGGGATATTGCTTTGGCCTTTACCCTTGTTTCTTCTTTTGTAAAATAATAACAAATAAACATTTACACTGTATTATATTTTTGTGTTTTTATTTCTCTTTCCAACAGTATGCCCATTAGTTATTATTAAGCTTGTGGATATTTCAGTAATTAGGTTTTGTTTTTTTAAAATTTTCCATATAACCTTTTACTGAATCAGTAATCTAGTTTAATTTATAGAAGTTTAACTTAATATCTTTCAAACTTTTTACATGAACTTTCTCTTGACTTATTAAATTTAATAATAATTTTTCATTGTGTTTCCATCCTGTAATATACTAGAATATTAATCATAATTATTATAAAACTCCACTAATCACTACAACTTCTGTATGATATGGCTGGAAGTCTTTCACTTTTTTCTTTTTCTACTTTTTACTCCCAAAATTTTCAACTGCTGATAAGGAAACTATGAAATTTTAATTGACAGCCAGACAACAAGATCTATGATTTTTGAGGAGAATGATTATATCAGAGGGAAGGCTCCATTGTCATATAGGGAAGGTCATTTTGATGAGATTGAAGACATGTTTGTGCTTCACGTTCCTGGTGTATCCCTGACAGTTTTTACTTAGTGTTATACTCTGAAGGCCTACTCTCTTGGAGCATAACTGTAGAGCAGATATGTCGTGTATTATATGGATGCATCACTTGTCAGTTAAAGAGCCTATAGCCTGGAGCTTATGTAATAAGTAAGAGGTGGGACATCTAGGAGGCAGAAAGAATTCTGGGCTAGAATAAAGCATTGGAAGATTAACCCTGGAAGATGTGAGGAAACAAATGCATGATACATGGGCACAGGTAACCAATCATGTGGCAGAATGTAAATTGAAATAAATGGATTATCTTAAGTTATGATTCTAGTCAAAGAAGAGCTTAGCTATATGGTCAAGATATTTACAAATATATTTTGAGTCTAAGTCTTATTTCTGGAAGCATGGGGCTGGGAGGTAGAACGAGAATCAACTTCTGTAAACAATGCTAATATAGTATTTTACTTGGCTATCCAGACACTGGAAGAACAGTCAAACCTCTGTCCTACTTCTCTGCTTAAAATATTTATGAATATTTTCTCAAATATTCAGAAAAACTGCTAACAAATTTTGGTACAGATTCTGCAATTTTTATTTATACTTTATACTTTAAATTTGTTAGTGCCAGTAGAAGTAAGTATTCACAAATGTGCTGAAATTGCTACTTTTAGAAAATTTGCACTTAGAAAAAATGAGAAATTAAACTCAAACAACAGTAATAGGTCATTCTGATATCAACCTTTCTTACTATATAGGACAGGATGTGCAGAACAGGAGCTGGGTAGAATCAGTAATGCTTTAATGCTGGACTTAAGCAAAGATTCAATCTGAATGTTGATTGATAGTTCAATCTGCAAAACACTTGCTGCATTCTGTGAAAATATGTCAATAAAGCTGGTGGTGTTAATGTGCAGTTGTAATTCCAATGAGATAGATGTTTACAAACCCTTTTGGAATCCCTGTACAATAATTGGCAAGTTCCACATTCAAGGCAAATGAGAGATACAACAAAGTTACCTAGGGAACAAACACTCAAGTTGATATATGACTTCCACGTATGCATGTACCACATAAACATATCTATATACACAGACACACACAGACACCCACCCATCCACACACACACACACACACACACACACACACACACACACACACAAAGATACATAGATATATTGAAAGATAGGTAGATAGATAGATAGGTAGATAGATAGATAGATAGATAGATAGATAGATAGATAGATAGATAGATGATAGATGATAGATGAATGGATAGATAGTATCTCAAGCTGAAAGAAGTCAGTTTACAGATGAGTATATGCATACCACCTAGGTTGTATTATCTATTTTGTAATTGTTCTTTAATGGATCAGGAAAAGGATCTATTATACCTTACAGTACATTTTAGAATGGCCTACAACAGGTAAAGCAAGAGTTTAAAAATTGCAATTCATTTTGTAGAACTGTATAGATATTTCAGAGAAATTAATATTCTATATTGAGTTTATAGGCAGATAAACAAAAAATAATAATGTCAATTTTCCACAGGAAAAGGGGAAGAAATTTGATTTTTTAAAATGTAAATGGATCGGAAATTAGACTTTTGATTAGAATTCCTCTTCAGATCTATACTTCTTTCTTCAATCACACAGGTCATAGTGACAACCCTGTCTACAATATCTTCCAATGGTTCCTTATATATTTGTTTTGCAGCTACTTTTATATCTTATTATCAGAGTAGTTGCTCTATCCCCCATGGAATTCATAACTAAGAGAAGATAACTTCAGTTGTGTGCTGTTAGTATTTATCACTTTGCATATTTGTCTTTAGAGGTTATATAGAATTAACTAATTTTTGAAAAAGTGACCAGCGACTCTTTATATCTTAGCATATTATGAATTCTGAAGTATTTTGTCAATGCATGCATTAAGATAATTAAAATATTAGAAAGAATGGATATATTCATGATTCTAAAAGGTAGATAATATCTTCCACTAGTTTCTAGAAGCCATATACAGAAAAATATTGGCAAAGTTTAGGTGTATAGTCTTCTAAATAAAAATAATTTGAGTGTTTTATATTTCACAAAAAATGATTGAACCAAAGAATGAGAGCACTATGACAACAAAAAGACTACTTGAATATCTTACATATTTATATTTTTTTAGTAATATATATAATATATTTTATATGTATATATGTATATGTCTATCTTGTTATATCTGGAAGACAATGTTTCTTTGGTGTCCTATCTTTAAAAGAGCATATATGTACTTAAAATAAATATTAAAATAGTGAAGCAAAAATCTAAAATATCCTATGTATAGATAATCAATATGTATACTATTAATATAATTTCATAGTGAATTTCTAAAATAAAAACTATTACTAAGTCAATACAGAATTGTCTATTAGTCTAAAAGCATTCTCCTCCTTGAGAATCTGATAATAAATACCATTTCATACCTCTAAAACATCTTGAGTAAAACAATTTACATGGTTTGAAAGAATGTCTCTCCGAGCTCCTCATATCTCTGTCAAAACACTGTCTATCCAACTTGTCTGGGTTTTTGTTTTTAATAATTAGCAATTTCTAGTTTAGTGATACTCAAATATTATATGCTATAATTTGCTCATTAGCTGTATGCATGCTTTAGTAGAAAAATGTCACGTCAGGGGTTATGGGAAGGCATTGTCTTGAAGTTTTGGTTTTGCAATAATGTAGGCAATTTGAAAGGAAAGCCCTAGCTTGAGAAAATGGATCTTCAATGAGCAAGCTGTGGGATTTGTTTTCTGGCAGCATGTCTTGGCCCATATTCATTTACTGCTGTATCAGATGTGAGCAAGTGACATCCCTCTCCTTTCATCTTGGCTGATCCAGTGTTGAAGCTATTCTTTCCTTGCCAAGGTAAACTATACCCTCAGACAATGAGTCAAAATAAACCTTCTAGCCCGTCAATTGCTTCCAAACAGCAGGTGTTTGGTTACAAAAATGGTGATAATCCATTATACTTATGAACTTTATTTCATAAACCTGTAGGTAAAAGGACACAGCCTAAATTAGAGGAAAAAAGGATATTCAACATATTCTGCCAACATTTTTTTGAAATAATGGTGTTTCCCTTCTGAGTCCATCTTATTTTTCCATAAGTTCACTTTCACTTACATCTCTATCTTGTGATTACATAGCACTAGTCATGTATGATCCATAGGCAGTATTTACAAACAGGACATGATATCAATATTCAGTCTCTGGTACTCTTAGAATTTTAGTAGGAAGATCTAAGTTCAAATTCTTAAACTTCTGATTATTAATTAGTCTATAAGAATTTTTTAAATTCATTTGGAGATTGGAGTTCATCATCATAGTTATTTTCTTCTAGTTTTTTTTTTTTTTTCATTTCTGAGTACTCATAAAAATAAGGGCTTTGGTCCTCTATTTCTCTCTAGAATTCTTACAGTTATATCATAAAATTTTAACTTAATCATGCATATTCATGTGGGTATAGAATTTACAGCAGGCCACGTGACAGCACATGAAAACTGAAATTTTTGATAACTTTAAGAAGTCAGTAATATTCTAAGCAGAAATCATGTCATCAACAATTTTTATTCCATTAGTCAATCAAAAATGCATCTGTCTTGGACTTCCCATAAGAACACGGAACCATGTAGCAAATAAAGACTACCACTATAGTAACTTTTCTTAACTTTATGTCAATGGAAACATTCATAAATAACTGTACTAAGGTCTCACCTATATTGTATGAACTTCCCAGAATACTTCCCTCTTATACTGTTTTTAAAAGATATACTTATTCTAAACTTTTAGTTAATTTTTGAGAGACAAAAGCGTATTACTAACTCTAATCTAATAACTATAATACAAATCATAATTTGTATTTTAATACTCAGTTACTCATAGCTACTTGAATATAAAAATTTGCATATGTACTTGGTTATAACTTTAATATTATATAATACAAATTGTATAAATAAATATTTACACTTTGAATATAATTTGTAAATTAATACTCATTTTCTCATAACTTTAGAATATAACAAGAAAATATAAGACTTTATAGAAAACAAAAAACATATTGACAAAAATATAATTGATGTGTTTAAATAAATAATTATGAATTTAAGAATCTGCAGCGGAAAATATATGAACATACTAAATTAATCAGTTTTAATGTATTTTGTATTTAATTTTTCTAGCTCATAATTTATTTTGATAGTATAGTATCAAAAAGAAGAACTAAACTATATGATTTTATAAAAAATGTTTTATGTTGTAGGGTGACAAATATGAAACAGAAAAATTAAGTAGTAATACTTAAAAGAAGTAGTGTTATAATTTTGTCTTTTTCTCACTTTCTAATCTGAAGTTTTAGTTGTTGTTCATTGGCAAATGTATAAACATATTGGTAGTACTCACCTAGAAACTTCATTTTATTGTTATTAACCATGAAAGTGTAGTAGAGTCACAGTGAGAGAGTACTAAACAAAAGGGATTGCAATAACGTGTGAGACTTTTAAATTGTGTTTCATACAATATATATATTATATGTTTAATTATTTAAAATAGTTTTTCAATAGTTGTTCCCTTTCATCTACCTACCTAACTTTAAATTCTTTGCCAATAAACAACCAAAACTTAAATATAACAAACAAAACTGTAAATAAAAACACATTTAAAAAACACTGAAGTGTAACCAAATAGAAGTATACACACACACACACACACACACACAAATAAGGGATCCATATATATATTGGTCAACTACCCCTGAAGATAAGGCCTGTCCTGCTGTGCTTGCTTTACCCAGTCAATATATTGGAGAAAAATGATTTTCCTTTTCATAGGAGATAAAAGTAACAAATCAGATGTTAACAGCGACCCTAATGGCTAGGATTTAATTAATTAACAGATTGATTAGTTCCACCTTTATTTAAATATAACAAAAATACTATAAGATATAGCAAAAAATCATATCAAATTTGGGCAAGACAAGCCAACAGAAAGGAAAGAGTTCATGAGGCACCACAACCTTCAAGACAAAGACAAACTCTTTTGAACACTCAGAAATTTAGAGAAATATTAATCCAGCAACATGGTTGTTCTGGCAATGGAAGACATTCAAAGTTCTTTTAGGTCTACATGATTCAGCCAGAATGCAGACACACCCTGGATTACAGTATGATCTGGCTGAAGTGCAGACATGCCCTTAGTACACACTTTAAATACCTAGCTATGAAGACAAGGTTAATTTGTAGAAGGAAACAGCTATATTTGTAAGTAACATCTAAGTGATGGGCAGACAAAGTGATTATTCAGAGAAAGATTTGACAGAATGAGTGACAGATAGGATACAGCCAAGAAAAGAGAGCTACTTATGAGCCGTACAGGGAGAGAGAGGGTGTGGTGGTCATGTGTCTATAAGGCAGTTTTAGAGGAACAATTTTACAAAGATAGATTACGTAAAAATGAGCTAGACAATATAAGCCAGAGAATGAGACAGAGTCAGAAGATGAGAACATACTGTGTAAGTTACTATGAGGACAAGCAGAACACTTCAGTCAATAGCCAAAGAGCAGCCAGATTGAATAAAACAGTTTGGAAGATTAGATTTTACTGAGGCTTCTAAAATCCAGATCCAGACCTAGGCATAGGGATAGTTAGAACAGAGTTCGCATAGCTCGGGTAAGGCTCTCATCTCATTCCCTTATCTGAGGAAATAAAAGACATTTACAGATATCCCATTAAAATACTAAAATAAAAGCCAAAAGTTGAGATCAGAAGTCTTAGTTCAGCTCTTTGAAAGCACTGTGCATATTGCTTTAGTCTCAGTGAGTTCATATGAGCTTTGCTCATGTCAATTAGAAGGCCTTGTTTCCTCTGTGGTGTCTATGTTTTCTGCCTCTTATACTCTTTCTGTTTCTTCTTCCATAGGGTACCCTGAGCTCTGAGGGTAGGGAATTAATGGAAAAATCCCATTTATTTACTGGGTATTCCATGGTCTCTCAGTCTCTCACATTGTATATTTGCAGTCTGTGGATATCCATCTTTGTTTCCTTATGGTACAGGAGGAAACTTCTTTTTTGATAAGGGATCAAGACTAGGAGTATAACAGAATATCATTGAGTCATTTCACTTACCACTAAGTCATTTTTTTCTCTCTTTCTTCTTTTTAATCAATATTGTGTGGTTTTACTCTAGGTCCCTCAGCTATCTAGTCTCAAGTTCTTGATTACCCAAACACTACAGAATTAGCATCGAAATACAAGCAGCACCAGGGCTTTCCACAATATATGACATTTTCCTTATCTCCTGTTGAGGGAAATCTAGACAAACAGTATGGGTTTTATTGCATGGATTGGGCTTTATTTTAAATCAGTTATTGGTTGGTTATTTCCAAAAAGCTTCATGTCTCCATTGCCCTAGCATATTTTTTAGGCAGTACACTATCATAAATAAAGTGAGTTTGACTGAATTGTGTTTATTTTTCAGCTTTTGGGTTCATGGAGAATATGTTCCTTTACCCAAGGTATTGGAATTTAAGGGTAAAGGCTCTATGTGGGCACCAGGTTGACATCTCCATTTTCAAGTAGTTCTGTAGGAATTTTCTTCAACAGTGGTATTGGTCAGTTTGTGTAGAACAACCAATTGGCTAGGCAAAAAACCTGTGTTTCTGGATTTCTGGGGGGCCCCTTTGACCAATCAAACAATTAGATGTAACCCAATGCTCAAGTACTGGAAGTTTCACTTGGTGACAAGAAATGTTAGTTTAGACTCAGTCTTCTCTGTTATCTGGAGATTTCATTTTGATGGCTTCATAGATTTTAATAAGTTTTTATTGTATTAAGTTTCCATACTACCCCACAAATGCTTCCTAATTTTTGTATTTCAAGAAACCCTTTTTACCTTTTTTTTACTCCACTCCATGATTCTGCATTCCAGCCACTCACTGTCTATCCATAGCTATCTATTCTATTTTATTTATCTAACAAGATCTATGTGTTCCTTCTAGTCCCTTACAGCTTGGTTATGAATGCCTTCAGAGCTGCCATCCTTTGTAAATGAATAAATACCATATTTGTCTTTCTGAGTTTGGGATATCTCATTTAGGATGTCTTTTGTCTATTTTTATACATTTCCCTGTATAATTCATTATGTCATTTTATTAGTATCTAAGTAATGCTCCATATTGTAAATATACCACTATTTTGGTAAATCTCCAACCCAAATAAGCCTGAGCAAAGACAACATGACTCAGTTGATATGAATACAAGGTGAACACCTAGATTGGACAGATCTACTACTCTTACACTTTCATCTTCCCCATCTGTGAGACTCCTTATAATTTGCTGTTTCCCCAGGCCCATGCTTCTGCTCCACTTTCCTTCCACCCGCTTGTCCTCTCTTCTTCCCCTTCCTCCTTCTCGCCTAAACTTTCAACTCCACTTTCTCCCTTCCTGCCCAATCACCAGCTCTAGCCTTTACTTTACATGTTAAGGTGGGGAGAAGGTTCACAGAAAGTCACCTGAGTACTGACTCATCCTTGTTTGCAGCTCCTTCAGGGAGATCAGAATTAGCATCAAAATGCAAGCAGTACCTGGGCTTTCCACAATATACCACATTTTCCTTATCTCTTCTTCTGTTGAGGGAAATCTAGATTGTTTCTGGTTATTATGAAAAGAATGCCAATAAACATGGTTAAAAAATTGAACTTATGGAAGGATGAAGCATCCACTGAATACATGTACAATTATGGTATAACACACTATTGACCAGTTTGTGTAGAACAACCTATAGGCTAAGCAAAAACCTGTTTCTGGATTTCAGGGAGAGGTAGATCAATTCCCATCTCCCTGAAGAACCACTCAGTGTTTTCCATAGTGGCTATACACGTTCATATTCCCACCATCTTTTTATTCCACATCCTACTCAGCATGAGCTGTCACTTGTACTATTGATATTCACCTTATAACAGTTGTAAAATAAAGTCTCAAAGTTATTTTGATATGTATTTTATTGATAGCTAAGGATGTAAAACATTAATTATTTTCTCTGCCATTTCAGTTTCATACACAGACAATTTTCTGCTTAGATGTGTACCACATTTTTAAATGTGTTGTTTTCTTGATATCTAGTGGCTTGAGTTATTTTCATATTTTGGATATTAGCTACTTACCTGATTGTGCAAAAATCTTTACCAAAGTGGCAGTGTCCTTTGCCATGCAGGATCTTTTCATTTTCATAAGGTCTCGCTGGTTAACTGTTAACTTTAGTGCCTTTGCTAGGCTTTGGAAAGTCTCCTGTGCTAATGAATTCAAGGCTATTCCCCACATTTTCTTCTATCATGTTCAGGATATTTGGCTTTATGTTTAGGTCTGTGATCCATTTAGAGCTTATTTTGATTCTGGATTAAATTATGGTTATAAGTATGAATCTCTTTGATTTTTCTACATGCAAATATCCTTCTTGACCAGCACTATTTGTTGAGGATGCATTCATTTTTCTAAAATATTTTTCTGTCCTATCTTTATCAAACATCAGATGTCCTTATGTATGTATTTAGATCTTGTTCTGTGTTTTAATACATGTAAGTAAAGTGTAATACTACTACTCACCAAGAATTTTTAATAATGAGGTGGATTTCTGTAAGCATATTTTGGGGGGGGGTATTTATAATTCATCCATACCCAGTAAAATATTTTGTGTTATCATTTAAAATGTAGACATAATATTATTTAAATGGCACAAAAATGCTTGCAAATAAAAAGGCTATTTTGTTATTTTTAGAAGTATTATCGACTAGCCATTTGGAAGGCTTCATAACTAAAATATATAACAAAAGTAATTGTGAACATTAGGAAAATAAGCTCCTTATATTTTAAATTTTGGGAGAATTATCCACCTAAAAATTGTAATTATGGGACATAAGGCAAATAATTACTGTCATTAACCCACATGTACATGAACTTCCAAAGTGTATCATGTATATAATAAATATATTCTACTTTATTTGTTAGTGAAAGAGACAATAGTTAGTGAAATATAACAATTATATAAATAATAATAAGCAAAATATTTTAAAATATAATACCATTTTTATAGATTTCAAAGTTACATTTATTATAAATACTAAAACATTGGTACTGCATGGTCTTGTTAATATCTATAATTGATAAATGTTGGTTTTAAATCTAGAGAGATATACAATGGTTAGGAGCTCTTTTGATCCTTATATAGGACTTCTGTTTGGTTCTCAGTAACTATATTGGGGCTTATAACAATCTATGTGTAACTATTTTCAGGGATCTGATGCCTACTTCTGATTGCCAACCACACACCTTCATACAATTTTCTATACAGATATACATGCAAGAAAAAAACATTAAGTAAAATAATTATAAAAAGTTTGTCAGTTGTTCTTATCTATCTATCTATATATGATATATCAAGCATATATATCATATAAAGTATATATGATATATATCATATATATGATAAGATGCAGTAAAAGTAAAAACAGTAATTATAAATGTTAAGAGATAATAACCTTATATTTTAAATTTTGGGAAAGTACAATTACTTTTGTTATATATTTCCTGTAGAAATAGGATAGTGGCAACTGAATGAGGGAAAAAAATCTGCTTATGAAGGAGTAGAAAAAGTATGCATGACAGGTATTATGTTAAATTTCTGAGAAGAAAGTTATGGTATGCTTTTGGACATTAGTAAAAAATTTAATCTATATTTCTAAAATGTAGATTTTTGAAAATTTTTAAGATAAATCAAAAACTTGAAAGGAGCTTTCCAGTTTGATGAGGTCCCATTTATCAATTCTTGATCTTATAGCATGAGCCATTGTAGTTCCATTTAGGGACTTTCCCCCTGTGCCAATGAGTTCAAGGTTCTTTTCCATATTCTCTTCTATTAGATTCAGTATATCAGGTTTTATGCTGAGTTCCTTGATCCACATGGACTTGAGATTCATGCAAGGTGATAAATATGGGTCTAATTTCATCTTTCTACATATCGAAAGCCAATTAGACCAGCATCATTTGTTGAAGATGCTTTCTTTTTTCTATTGTATATGTTTGGCTTCTTCATCAAAGATCAAGTGCCCATAAGTGTGTGGCTTTATTTCTGGGTCTTCAATTCTATTCCATTGATTAACATGTCTGTCTCTGTACCAATATCGTGCAGTTTTTATACTATTGCTCTGTAGTAAAGCTTGAAGTCATTGATGGTCATTTCCCTAGCCATTCTTTTATTGTTAAGTATTGCTTCCATTGCTGGTAGGATTGCAAACTGCTACAACTACTCTGGAAATCAATCTGGAGATTCCTCAGAAAATTGGAAATAGATCTACACGAAGACCCAACAATGCCACTCTTGGAAATATACTCAAAAGATGCTCCACCATGCCACAGAATCACATGTTCCAATATGTTCACAGAGACAAGATTTGTGATAGCCAGAAGCTGGAAACAATCCAGATATCCATTGACAGAAGAATGGATACAGAAAATGTGGTTCATTTATACAATGGAATACTACTTAGCTATTAAGAATGAGGAGATCCCGGGTTTGGCAGGAAAATGAATTGAACTAGAAAATATCATCCTGAGTGAGGTAACTCAGACTCAAAAGGATATGCATGGTATGTATGCGCTAATAAGTGGATATTAGCCAAAAAAAAAAAAAAAAAGCTGAATACTCAAGATACAGCCCTCAAAACTCAAAAAGGTCCACAACCTGAAGGGCCCAAGTGAGGAGGCCTCAGTCCCACTTTAGTGGGAGAAGAACTCAACCACAAGGTGGGAGGGAGGGATCTGGGAGGGAAAGGGGATGGGGCGGGGTATGGAATGGGGAACATGATTGGGTTTTGGCTGTGGGAAAAAGACTGAAATCCCTGAAGGCCAGTAGAAAGAATGGAAACATGAAACCTCAGGAGGTAGGAAGTTGGCGGGGGGGGGGGGTACTCTAGAATGTATGACAAACATGGGAACTGAGAAACTCTCTAGACTCAAAGGGAGGGACCTTAGATAAAATGCCCTACCTACTTTGGGGAGAGGGAACTTATAGAGCCCACAGAAAGACAGGGCATCAAGTGAAGGATAGAGTTGCCATCCCACAGTCAAACCTTTGACCCATAATTGTTCCTGTTTGAAAGAACTGCAGGGATGCAAATGGAGAAGAGCCTGAGGAAAACAAGGTTCAGTGACAGGCCCAAAGTAGAATCTTGCTCAAGTGGAGGCCCCAAGACCTGACACTATTACTGAGGCTATGGAGCGCTCACCAAAAAGGACCTATCATAGCCGCCGTCCGAAAGACCCAACAAGCCAGTGAAAGAATCAGATGCAGATATTTGCACCCAGCCAATGGACAGAAGCTGCTGATCTCTGAGGTTGAATTAGGGGAAAGCTGGAAGAAGCTGAGGAGAAGGTCGACTCTGTAGGACAAGGAGCAGTCTCAATTAACCTGGCTCCCGAGATTTCTCAGTAGAACACCAACCAGGCAGCATACAACAGCTGATATGAGGCCCCCAACACATATATAGCAGAGAACTGCTGGGTCCGGGTTCAATCAGAGAAGATGCATCTAACACACAAGAGACTGGAGGCCCCAGGGATTTTAGAGGTCTGATCGGGTGTAGGACATCCTTGTATAAATAGGAGGGCGGAGAGAAAGTATGGGATATGGAACAGTCAGAGGGTGGACCAAGAGGAAATAAAATCTGGAGTTTAAAATAAAATAATTTTTAAAAATATTGAAAGGTTTTAAATATTATGAAAGTATACATATATTAAAATATCACTGTTATCTATTACTAAGTGTTGTTTTTATATCTTTGTGTCAGTATAAGAGTAAACTTAATGTTTTGAAAAAGAAAGAAAAACAGGCCACAAAAAAATTGAGAAAAGCGGGGAGGTACTGTAATTACTTTATTATGTATAAAGCACTGTAATTACTGTAATTACTTTAAAAGTGGAACATATTCTTATGCAGGTAATAATGAAAACACCCATGATTGTTTATATATTGAATATATACCCATCCTTGTGAAAATACAGAAATATTCTCATTTTATAAATACAAAGTGGAGATAAGGAAAATCTAGGCTCAATGTCCCAGTGGATGGGAATGCTAGGGCAGTAAGATGGTAGTGCATCAGTGAATGGGGAGCATTCTCATAGATGCAGGGGGCAGAGGGGTGGGATAAGGGGTTTACAGAGGAGAAACTGACAAGAGGGATAACATTTGAAATGTAAATAAATAAAATAACCAATTAGTTAGTCAATTAATTAAAAATGAAAATCTAAATATAAAACATAATCACTTCTGTTATATTTCTTTCAGCATTGAAACCCGAGTATAGATTATTCCACAATCCCATGCTTTTAGCATAGTTTTGTTTATCTTTTTTAACTTCTTATCCCAATAATTATATATTTTCAGTCTTTATCTGAAAGGAAAATGAAAATCAACTTTATGCATTTAACCTATTAAGTGAGTGATTGCTCACATTAGTATCTATAACTATTCTATAAGTATTACAGGTGCAAATGATTAAAATTCTTACATTAAATTTGGTTTTGAAGTTATATGTATATATATATATATATGTATATATATATATATATATATATATATACCTTTAGTGTATCATTAATATATACATTTGATATCTAATTGAGTCATCATACACATACACACTTATATATTTTTACTGTTATGGTAGAATGTATCTGTTCTCTTTTAGAGTTATTAAAATATTACTAACTCATATTAATCTATGCTATAAATTTTGTTACTTCTTTATTTCACCTGTTTGGGCTTATATATATTTATATACACTTGTGTATATATATGTTATATATATTTATTGTAGAATCTTTAAGAAATCCTAATTATACCCACAAGCTATCTTCTTATATAAGCCAATGATCTGTACTTGTATCATCATGCATCCCCTCACATTATACCAAGTGATGGTTATATAGTTTATAGGACAATAATATGTTGTTTATATTTGCCACAGTACTTTATATACATGAGGTATGATTGCATTCCTAACCTTTTGAACACTAAAACTCAGAAAATATTATTAGATATTTAATGACATGAAAATAATTTGTTTGAAAAATTCTGACCTATTTTATAATATTTACTGGTTTAGTTATATAAAAATTAATAAGAGCCTGCTTATCTGTTATCATTGCAAAACAACAGTTGTCCTACTTGATCTTGTTTTTACCTCTACGAGCACAAAGAATTTGCTGTATTAATATTCAAATCTGCTGCATGTTTTCATGAATTTCTCTATCCATATAGTTATTTTGTTCATATTCACATTTTTGAAATGGGACTTGATAAATAAGGCTAAGAAGTATGAAAGAATAGATTTATTTACATAGAGATTATGTTAAGCTTGCTAGAAACAGAGGAATGATCCCGGGGGAAGAAATGTGAAGCAGGCAGTCAAACTGTATGCCTCTCGTCTTCAAGCAGTTCCTAGAGGTTACCTATAAGAAGATTATCATGAAAAACAGGATTGTACTTGGAAAGCTTTCTAATGAAAACAAATTCACTATGTTTGATTTTATATGTTGGCCAACAGTTTTTGACACCATCATGGAATGATATTTTAATATTTGACAAATATTTACCATATATAAAATTGCTAGGGATATTTGGTTTATGAAATATGGGTAGTAAGTCTCCAACAATTTTAATTATTTTAGTTCAGGTACCTAGGTTGAAATAGTGAAATATCCTCAAGGTTCTACTTCAACAAAGAAATTAGTGAATGGGTGGACACTTGAGCCATGGTTCACATGGTTTTCCTTCTTTCTCCATGTTTGCCTTTGTTCAAATCCAGCCAGATTATGTGGTCTGGACACAGTAATCCTAGAGATAGGATTGGGAGCTTTATAACATCTCTCTCTTAGTTATTGTTTTATTGCTATGAAGAGAGTCCATATCCAAGTTGATATATATAAATTAAAGAAAAACATTTAATAAGGTGCTTTCTTCCAATATTGGAGGGTGATCATGATTGTCATAGTGGGAAGCATTGTGATAAGAGGCAGGAAAGATGATGGGCAATAGCAGAAAGTCTACAATCTGAACCACAGGCAGGAGGAAGGGAAGTAGGAAGGCTTGTCCTTGTGTGGGGTTGTGGAATCTCAAAGCCAGTGTTCAATGTCTCACTTCTTCCAACCAGACCACTCCTCTCAATTCTTTAGCAATCCACCTACTGGACACTAAACATTCAAATATATGAGCCTATATGTCCATTCTCATTTAACCTACAACAGCTGTTAATTGCCTTGAGTATGCCTCAGACTCTAGGCATTTTCCTTATTTTCTAAAAGTGATTTTTAGCTGTATTTCTGAGAAATTGCAAATAATTCAAAATAACAAGTACATATTTTTCATGGCTTCTAATGAATACATGAGATAGCATCCAGGAATCTCTATTTGAGGAGTGTGGCAAAATGATGTACATAGTTTGTTTTATAATAACACACACTTTTTACTCATTTCACATATTTAGCAATATCCCATGTGGCAACAATATACACATTTAACTCCAATTTTTAACCATGCACTTTGTTCAAGTATGGATGTTTTTGTAAGTTTGTGTTCATTTGTGTATGTATTTGCAGGAATATATTTACATAAAATACTTTGTGACTTGTTTTCAACTACATACATTCTAACATTCACATTAATACAAAAGTGCAATACTATATTTTACTCTATATGTTTCTTTAAATATGTACAGAATATAGCTAGCAATATTTTTTACTAATCATTATAGTTCTACCATGAAATTGATATTGTTTCAAAATGGAATGTTTCATTTTCAAATAGAAAAATATGTTTTTGTCATTTTATTGTCTAATTTCAGTTTACTTTTTAAATTATAAACTTCCTTTGACAAGTATTAATTCATGTATAATTACCTATGGAACTATATAGAATTAGACTATTATGATATATAGTTATAACTACAGCAGATAATCAGAAAAATGAGTTTATGTAGGTACTAGACAACAATTCCTACAAATACTTAATGGTTAGTGTTAACTATTGTCTTGTCAAATCTAGAATTACTTGGTTGACAGTCCTGAACATCCCTATTATCTTAATTATATTAGTGGTATTACGGGAGTTTAGAAGACCTACCTACTTTGGATAGCACCATTTTCTAATTTAGACGCTAGGCTGTAGAAACATAGAAAAGGACCTTGCATTCATTGCCACATTCTTATTCCTCTCCTCCTCCTCCTCCTCCTCCTCCTCCTCCTCCTCCTCCTC
>NW_022196909.1:22917438-22931451 GCF_008632895.1 Mastomys coucha
CTCCTCCTCCTTCTCCTCCTCCTCCTCCTCCATCTCCTCCTTTTCCTCCTCCTCCTCCTTCTTCTTCTTCTCCTTCTCCTTCCCCTTTTCCCTCTCCCTCTCCTCCTCCTCCTCCTTCTTCTCCTTCTGCCTCTCCTCCTCCTCCTCCTCCTTCTTCTTTGACTATGGATATAGTATGACCACTTGTTTCAAACTTATACTACCATACTGCGTAATTTATCTTCCATAATTGCTTGAGTTTTGCACAATCCCTTTCTCACTTCAGAGCTGTTTATCACAGCAACACAAAAAGAAACTAAGGCTGGGTCCTCTAGGTTGGTACCTCAGGTTGCCCAGCATCATACATCTTTGTGTGCAGGAACTCTTGGGGGTATTGTATGTTGTCATGGTTTGTTATTTTGAACTATGCAAATCACAAATAATGTTGAAATAATCTCAAGTTAAATTTTCTTGTATCCTCTCTTTTCTCTAGTCATTCATGATCTCTAAAATATAGTGCAAAAACAGACTTACTAAAGTTTTTTCTACCTTTCTATCTTTAAAATATAATCACATATTTTTTCTGCTTCCATTTACTTCCTTCATCCTTGCCATGCCCTCTTCCTCCAACTCCTATAATGTCTTCTCTTTACTGCCTCTGCAACTGATGGTCCCATTTTGACTACACATACACTCAAATATATAAATATAATCTACTATTGAGTCAAGCATTGCTTGTATGTATAGATTTAAGAACTCCTAGGGGAGGGGGAACAAAACCAACGTTCTTCCTCTCAGAAGTCATCAGTTCCTGTAGTTCCATTGCTGGTGAGGATGAGCTGCTAAGATTTACCTTCCAACTTTAGCCTATATATTGCTCTGTCAGCTGTCAGTCTTTCTATTGATCTCAGGGACAAAATGAAGCATGAAAGACTTTTTAAATTAACATTTATTTAAGCTGTTAGATAGATATGTTTCTTTAGATATCTCTTAGATATTTTATCTTATTGAGGACTCTCTGCTCAGCTCCATAGCCAAGTGTTTAATTAGGTCATTTGTTCCTGACGCTTTCTTAGGTTCTATATGTATTCTGAATATTCATCCTCTGTCAGATGTATACCAGGCAAGGATTCTCTGCCATTCTGTGAGTTTCTTTCACTTTGTTGTTTGTATCCTACCTGCACAAAAGCTTTTTTAGTGTTATGGAGTCCCTCTTAACAATTGTTGGCATTAGTTTCTAGGATAATAGAGTCCTTTACAGAAAGTCATTTCCTACACACCTGTATCTATTAGAGAACTGATTATGTTTTTCTCCAGAAGTTTAGTGAGAAACTCATTCTTGTAATTCAATTTTATGTTTAACTACATATATGAAATACTCAGTAAAATACACTTATAGCATAGTTGTGGTATAGGGTACCTGCAGAGAAACAAACAAGAAGTCTAAATAGGTCTAGTGGAGTCTTTATTTACTCCCAGTGAGACTTTTCAAGACAACTCAATTTATATTTAACTGAAGTCTTCATTCTTCTTCTCCTCCTCCTCTTCTCCCACCACCACCACCACCACCACCACCACCACCACCACCACCATCATCATCATCATCATTATCATTATCATCATCACATCATGAAAATAGTTTCCACCAATACCTCCCCTCAGTTTCCCTCATCCACTCCTCCTCTATTTCCCTTCTGAAAAAAATGGCAAGAAACCACCCACCCCATGGATGCCAACCAAACGTTGTATCTCAAGATGCAGTAAGAATAGGCACCTGCCCTCATATTAAAGCGGGACAAGGCAATTCAATATGAGGAAAAGAGTCCCAAAAGCAAGCAAAAGAGTGAGATAGCCCATTCTCCCACTGTTAGGTGTCCCATAAGAAGACCAAGCCACACTTTCTTTTTTTTTTATCTTTTTCTTTTTTTAATAAACTAATTTATTTTTTACACTCCATATTCCATTCCTCCCCTTGGATCCACCCTTCAACTACTCCACATCCCGAACACCTCCTCCCCATGCCCCTGGATCCACCTTTCAACTGCTCCACATCCCACACCTCCTCCCCATTCCCCTGTCTCCACGTGGATGCCTCTACCCCCTACCTCACCTGACCTCTTAACTCCCTGGGGTTGTAAGTCTCTTGAGGGTTAGGTGCATCATCTTTGAATGAGCACAGACCTGGAAGTCCTCTACTGTATGTGTGTTGGGGTCCTCATATCATCTGGTGTATGCTGTCTGTTTGGTGGTCCAGTGTTTGAAAGATCTAAGGGGTCCAGATAAATTGAGACTGCTGGTCCTCCTACAGGATCACCCTTCTCCTCAGCTTCTTTTAGCCTTCCCTAATTCAACAGAGGTCAGCTGCTTCTTTCCATTTGTTGGGTGCAAGCCATACTTTCTTCTGTAAGCTATATCTGACCACAGTCATCCTAGCTGTTTCAGACTGAGGCCCTGATTAGAGCTAGGCAGACGTTCTTTAAAGACATGGACAATTTTTTATTGTGAACATTCTCTTCAACAGGTGTGAGAGAACATCTGTTTGTTTGTTTGTTAGTTAGTTTTTGTTTGTTTTTCCTTGCATTGCTGGAATTCTTCTTAACTTCTTAACACCCTCAAGTTGCTCACAACACTTGTCTCAGACCTAAGAAGGAAGTTTTGTTGGTCAGAATAGTTGAAATTCCTTTACTCCAATAGTACTTATTGTCTTAAA
The DNA here is from genome assembly GCF_008632895.1 of Mastomys coucha. Lineage (NCBI taxonomy): Eukaryota > Metazoa > Chordata > Mammalia > Rodentia > Muridae > Mastomys > Mastomys coucha. Next base: position 22,920,128 of record NW_022196909.1, read on the forward strand.
AGTACTTTTATAAGTTAATTAAGATATGATCTCACATTGATATGTAGGCTTTGTAGACAATTCCCAATATATTTTTTGTAAAGTTATTAAACTGTGTTAAAGTTTTGCATGCAAATAAAAGTTTCAGATAATAGTACAAGTATTCACTTATTCTGAGCCCCACTTCTGTGTCATAATGTGTTATTTTCAATATAAAAATTGATAAAATCATGACTTTTACTTCATGGACTATAAAAATTTGGGGAAAGTCAACTATCAGACAAAACAAATTTCAAATTAACATATAATTGTCCATTTATTTCTTTGAAATGAATTGGGTGCCTTTGGTGGGTCTGTAACAAGGTGTATTCCTAAGAGATTATGCCAAAGTTCTAGTATGAGAGGTTTATTGGGGGAGGGATGAGAGCGAAAATCTGCCTAGGAATGGAGACATTAGAGAGAAATAGAAACAGACAAACAGACCAGGAGAAAGAGCATGAACAAGAAAACAGAGAGGGAATAAGCAAGCAAGAGAGAGAGAGAGAGAGAGAGAGAGAGAGAGAGAGAGAGAGAGAGACAGAGAGACAGAGAGAGAGACAGAGAGACAGAGAGACAGAGAGAGACAGAGAGAGATGATCTGGAATGCCTTTGTGGCAGTAATGACATAAATTGTTCAAACTACTGCCATTGTAAGGCAGGGTAGAGAGCCATCTTTACAACAGAATGTATCACTGACACAAATATATAATATTTGGAAGAAAATTATAAATAACTGAGGATCAAAACACTCCCATGGCCATATGACCAAATATTTAATAACAAGTCAATATGAGCTTACTCTAAAGTTTCAGAGAAGACTTAAGTGTCCTTGGTCAATTCCAGCAATGCAAACATGTAATTGTCTGACGATCATTAATATAGTAGAAAAATCAAATGCAGAGATCATCTATCCAATCATAAAACCATCCATGATAATTTGCAGTGCTCATGAAATAAAACAAAAATACAATGGATACCAAGTAAAATGATCTTTCTGCATTTTTGATGTCTATATGTATAGGTATATGAATACATGTATACATGCCGTGGACACATGAAGGTCAGAGGACAATGTATAAGAGTTACATAATGTTGGACCTGAACATCAAATAGTATTTGTTAGGCTTACTGGCAGTTGTTCATCTCCAATAAACCAACTATCAAGTCTAAAGTATCTCTTGGTTTATAAATTCTTGATCTTATCATCCATGAGATTAATCTGTCTCAGTGCATCAACCATTTGGGGGAACCTCTTAAAGTAAATAAAGATAAAATTTAACATATTGAGTGAAAGTTTAGTAGCACGAAGAGCATTAACCAATTTAAATATGTTTGAATTATATGACAAAGTGAAGAAATAAGGACTTCTATTGAGATCATGTGTGGTAGGGCACGAGAATGTTGAAGTTTGGTTAAATAAAGTGGATATTTTTGAAGTAGTTCCATTTAACTAACAGAATGATTAACAGAATGGTCACTCAAGATAGTCTGAGATGTCTTATTACTTCTGATGAAAGTATTATCTCAGGAAACTACTCACACACAAATTTGTTACTGTCCTTGTTATTATGATAAGAACATAAAAAAAAGCCAGTTAAGGGAGAAAAGATAGGTTTAATCAGGGTCACAATTTGAGGGGATAAAAATCATAATGTGTGGTGGGAAAGGCATAATGATTACAGCATGAGACAGCTGGTCTCGTTATATCTGCAGTGGAGAAGCAAAGGGAAATGAGTGCTTTGCTCATACCACAGTCTCCAATTTTCCCCTCTCTTGATTTTATGGAATTCAGAACACAAGATCACATTTTTAGTGGATCATCCTGTCCTTAGTTGCCTCTCTCTAGACTTGCCCTCACATATACACTCTGAAGAATATCTACTAGATGATTCTAGATCTAGTTAAGTAACTACTGAAGACTAACTGGAACATTCTGCTCAAGTCCCCTTGAGATGCAAATACACCACTTTAAGTCTTTTTTTTTCTTTTTTATTAGATATTTTATTTATTTACATGTCAATGATTTCTTCTTTCCCAGTTTCCCTTCTAAATAAAAAATAAACCAAAAAACAACAAGAACAAACCCCTGTTGCCCCCTGATTGCCACCCCACCCTCTTCCACTTATTGGCCCTGCCATTCCACTACACTGGGGCACAGAACCTTCACAGGGCCAAGGGCCTCTTCTCCCATTGATGATCGACTTTGCAATCCTCTACTATACACATGCTGCCAGAACAATCAGTCCCACCATGTATAGTCCTTGGGTGGTGGTTGAGTCCCTGGGAGCTTTGAGGGTACTAGTTAGTTCATATAGTTGTTTGCCCTAAGGAGCTGCAAATCCTTCAGTTCCTTGGGTCCTTTCTCTAGCTCCTTCATTGGGGACCCTGTACTCAGCTCAATGGATGGCTGTGAGCCTCTACATCTATATCAGTCAGGTACTGTCAGAGCCTCTTAGGAGATAGCTATATCAGGCTGGCTTGTCTTAACATTTTATTTCTTGCCTCAGAGCTACATACTTCCTCTTAACAGAAAATCTAACTAGTCTGAAAGTTTCAACAGTTTTAATGTAAAAACAACAATAAAGTTTAAAGTCTCTTCTGAGTCTCAACTTTTTAACTGTGATAAGAGCATTCCTCAGTCACATTACTGATATACAGTTGCACAGAATAAGTCCTATTTCCAAATGAGGAAATGGGGGTCTAGAAAAAAATGTCAGCTCAGAATACAACTAAAATTCAGAAGACACCATAAAATATGATAGCCCCATGTTTGACACCTAGTTTTGGTGGCATCATCTTTTTCCCGAAGGGAATGGGTAATTTTGATCTCTAGTGTCCTCACCTGTAAAACACCTTGTCTCACTCTTGTATTTGTTCATTCCATGTCTAGCACTTTCATAGCCGATGTCCCATGGTTCTGTTGTCTCTAATAGTATGTGGTCTTCTTAGGATTTAAGATTTGATTTAGGATTAACATTCACAACTTCTTTTAATGTTTGTTTCTTACACTTTTAGAGAATCTGAGACTGGCATATGGTGTATGGCCCCAGAAGCTTTCTTGAACCTTGGAAAACCACTAAGACCTTGCAATTATTCAATTTTTCCATTACTGCCATGTAAACAATGCTGTCACAATTCTATTAGTTCAAGAAGTAGTGAGGGCCACTTTTACATCTGTAGTGTTGGGTTGAGAAAACCATTTTTATGTATTTTTCTAAAGAGAAGATAAACTCCTCAAAGCATTTTTGATCAAGATCTCCTTTCTTTCTCATCATAAATCAGAGTACTCAGTATGCAATTTCCTTCAATAAGGGTACTTTTCCTGGTGTCCTGATGAAGACTATAATATTTCTTTTTAATTACACTAATGTCTAACAATTCTAGGAGATTTTTTCTACTAAATTTGGCTATATCATCACATACATTTATTCATCTTTAATTATCAAAGTGCACATTTTTCCATGTACTTCTTTCGGCTGCACAGATGAATATGTTAGTAAGTATCCCACAGAAATTCCTCCAGTTCAGTCCACTACTTCTGAATCATTCCTTACTTAATTTTTCATGAAATATACAGATGTAACAAAAATCTTTGCCAGAATATAACATGAGCAGTCTCTAGCCTAGCTGACTCCTTATTCCTGTCTGAAATATTAAGAGCTGGGACTCCATTCTTCACATTTCTCTCAGTATCCTGTTGTTCTCTTGTCCCTAGCTTCATATTCTTCCACATTTCCCCTCCAATCAATTCCAAAATCTTATTTATGGAAGATTTCTATCTCAGTTACATTTCATATTGCTAAGGTAAAGAATGGAAAAAATCAAATTTAAGAAGAAAGAGTTCATGGTTTGCAGAGATAATGTGTATCAAGAGAAATTATGATGATGATAACATGAAAGTGGTTCATCACATAGTGTCCATGCAGAGGACTCAAAATGAAATACATGGAGTACTCAGTCCACTTTTTCTCGAATTTATCCTTTTTTCAGTGAGACCCAGGCCAATAAGGCTGAACATCCATACTCAGAAAGTTCTTTATTCCTAAGTTAAAGCATTCTCTAGACAGTCCTCACACATACCACAGACATGTTTCTCCTAGGGGTTATAAATTCTTTTGACTGGTAACTGATGACTAATCATCAAACAGACATTGTCTTTCCTGAAAAATTAGATAGTTACAATATTTTCTCCATATGGCTGTTGAAAAATTAAAGCAACAGTGGCATTAGTTGAATGAATTTAGTACAATAATTTTCACACAATCTAGACAGTGCCCTGTAGGAATAATACTGTTATTTTACACAAAATTCATTACTTGCCTTTGGTTTTAATTTAATAGAGTAAGTGTTAAGAACCACCTACATTTTAAAACCAGGTTTTTCCCAAAATCTTAGCCCCAATTCCAGAACTATGCTCCTCCTGCCTTCAATGACTCAGGACCAACACCACATCACCAACAATGGTCAATGTGACAGGTCATTACAAAAGGTAAATTAAACATGTTTCCATCTCACCAGTATGTGTATATTCCATATCACCCTGCTTTAATATCCATACCATCAAAACATAGACCCTCCCCCTTCTCTCTCTCATTTCAGCTTAAATATGACCTTTCAATCCCTCCTTCATCCCCTTAATAGAAAGGACTTCTTCAGTCCTTTCTATTAAGTAATACTATGTTTGTGCCATTCCTTGGCTCTCCAAACTTTGTAAAACATTTACATTGATGTAGTAACTCAGATAGGAGCCTGTACTCTCTGATAGGTTTCTTTTCTGAAAAAAGGAACCAACTGAAGCCAAATCAAAAGAAAGGTAGGTTTATTGAGAGGCAGCCTTCAGAAGTGATCTGGCAGATGGGGATCAGGGAATTCACATGCCTTGGCAAGAGAGTTTTGGAAATTTGGAGTTGTATTAGTCAGGGTTCTCTCTGGATTGCCTCTCTATATTGAAACAACTTATTGTAATGACTTACACTCTATAGTCCAATTAACCTAACAATAGTCAGCTATGAATGGGAATAAGAATCTAGTATTTTCTTAGTTCCAGGATGCTAGTTGTTACAGCTAATCTTAGATTTCAACAAATGTGATGGCTAGCAAGTGAAAGCAGGCAAAGAAAATGAGTTTTTCTTCTTCCAATATCCTTATGTAGGCCTCCAGCAAAAAAGTGTGTCCCAGATTAAACACGTGCTCCACCACTTCTGGATCGGAGACTTGCTTGTCCTAGACTAAACTCAGAGATCTCCTTGCCTCAATCTTCAGAGATTAAAGGCATGTACTACCTTACCTGAGCCTAAGTTTTTCATGGCCACAATGCCTCAAGATCTCCATGTCAAGATCCAATCTGAAACCTGTGTCTTCCTGCCTCAAGATCTGGATTACAGGTGAGACCTCCAATTCTGGATTGTTGTTCATTCTAGAAATAGTCAAGTAAAAAACAGGAATAGGTATTACAGGGGTTATGATATATGAGCTAGGGACTGGGATTATGGTCTCATAAAGTAAAGAAACTGAGCCCCTTTGAGTGGGTACCCTGGAATGGAGAGACAACAGAGATAGGGAGAGAAGATGTATGATCCTTAAGGCCAGGGTTGGGAGTAAAAGGGTAAATAGGATTTCTGGTACAGGGGACAAAAAGAGTTTCCAACCAAATCCATGTGCCTCTACTCACCTTTTGAAGTCTGAGTTACATTGGACCCCATCTATCCCTTATCTCCAATCCACCTGCAACAGACTCACCTTCAGACACACCAATTGTTTGGCCATCCATTCATCCCTGGCAATTGGTAAGTGAGTCCTCTTGGTTAGTGTAAACACTTCTTTGAGGCTCTGATACTCTTGGATATAGAGGTAGTCATCCAGCTCTCACCTTACCTCTTTGGTGATGCTTCATTTTTGATCTCAGTTTGCCACTTTTTGGCTTCACTAAATAGCTAATTGGTATCAGTCTCCATATTATCTCTTCCAGCTGCTAGCCTTATCACAGTTGAAGGCAGTGATGATCTACTGAAAGGTTTATGTCTTTCTTGTTGAGGTCATCCCTAACAAGCTCTAGGTGCTGCCTCCTAAGTCAGGTAGCTTCCTTAAGTCCTTTTTGTCTCTGACAACTTTGTCCATCCTGTCTCTCAGTGCCTTCCTCAATGTCTTGTAGTTTCTCTCCATCCTTATATCTTTTCCAATATTGGTGGAGTTCTTGCTTGATCCTCTTTGTCTGTTAACCATTCCTGTCCTTGGGTATTCCATAAGAATATTCTAGCTATTGGAGTCTGCACACCTTGAAGCACCCACAATGTGAGCAACTTTCTTCACAAATCTCTAGTCTCTGGCCTGATACACCCATCTGGGTCTCTCTACAAAGGACACTTTCTCATTGTCCTTTCCCCCTGTTCTTTCATAGCTTTCTGTCCCACTATGCTGTCTCTCACATCCTACCTACAGTCCTGTATTTATTGCTCAATCAGTTCTCTCATCAAACTTACAGAAATTCTCTAGCAGAAGGAGTGACCTTCTCTCCTTCTCAACCCAAACAACTTGGCCTCAGTACAAATCAATGGCCCTAAGATTGGTACACTTTATTTCTCAATTCTGACTAATCATAACTTCTATTTCACAAACAAATATCATATATAAAGTTGCTTAGCTCCACACTTTCTCTACTTTGTATTATTAAAAAATATTTCATTTCTACAATTTCACTGTGCTCTGCTTTCAAAAAAATCTCTTAAGACTATATTGTAAACACTGTTTCAGTATTTGCAAGTTCATTGGGTATGGTTAAGAAAATCTAGCCAGGTGGTGGTGGTGCACACCTTTAATCCCAGCACTTGGGAGGCAGAGGCAGGCAGATTTCTGAGTTCGAGGCCAGCCTGGTCTACAGAGTGAGTACCAGGACAGCCAGGGCTATAAAGAGAAACCCTGTCTTGAAAAACCAAAAAATAAAAACTAACTAAATAAAAAGAAAATCTATACAATTTTGCACTAAACTTATAATTGAAGGTTTATAATTAACAATCTATACATGTACACAAGTAATTTGACTTTTCTGCAGCATATTATATGTGATTCAGCTCTTTTCTAGGGTATGTGTATATCTATATGTAACTTGGATACAATTAAATGTATATGTTTGTGTGTATGTAACTTGGATTCAACTCTCATTTAATAAAATAAGTCTACTATGAAAATAGATGTTTTTAAATAGTAACCATGTGGCTCTCCTCCATCTTGGCTGATGATCTCCCTCATCAAGATGTAAGAGGCCACCTGTCTGGCAGCTATCATTACTGAGGTTAAAGAGCATATGCTATGTGACTTAACCACCAACTTATAATGGCTACAGGCAAAGAACACAATTTTATGACTTCTCGGTCCTACTGAGTAAGCTCTTTGTTTATTATTATATCTTCTTTTGAGACTAAGAAACAAGAAGTCTTCAAAATACTTTGGATTGCTATAGATTTTGTAAAAATGTAGGGTTTTGTTTGCCACAACATACTACATATCTGATTTGACTCTGGCTTAGAATATTGTATATAATGATAAAAATTTAAGGTTATGAAGGTTTATTTAGATTAACAAAAACTAATTTAAGATTCATGAGTAACTATTTATGTCATTGCTAAATGTTCAATACCAAGCTTCTAGTAAAATTAGATAAGTAACAACATATACTTGAAAAAAAACTATATTTGAAAAAGATATTTATAAATGCCTAACGTCTACTCAGGTTTACAATCATATGTCTAGTTTCTTTGTTTTTCCTCATTTTGTTAAGTTTTATCTATTTGGATAAACAAAGTTATAAAAGAACCTATAATATTTCATAACAATGCACTACAATTAAAAGTTTTATTTTGAAATAAACGAGCTTCAATTTAAAAACTGGCAATTTTTAAGGATTAACCTGACAAAGATAAAATGTAAAGTTCTAATCATATAAGAACTATTAACTTATTGTAAACTATTAAAATAGTCTGTTACCTTATAAAAAATCAAATTCTTTGTTTTATTTTTCACTTAGAGGAATTTTCCTCTACCGATAGATTATTCTTGCACATACAAGGCACAGATAAATATTCTCCATGCTGTAGAGTTTGGTGGTAGAAATGAAATGTGCAAAGACCATATATTTATTCAACGAATGTTGGCAGTGCCTGCATGCGCAGGATACCGCTGTGAAATGCCAATCTATCTGTGTTAGAAAGTCTTCATTTTTCTCTTGCCAATGGTTGGAGAAGGGTTATAATCTGTTTTCTATCAGTCCATTTTTTGTTATTGTGGTATTCAGAAGGACTACAAATATTTCAAACAGGACAGAGGAAGCTGGGCGTAACACCATCATATAGAAGGCCAAGTATGAGAGGTTAAGGTCATTGTAGACTATAGACTAAAGTGTGTGCTAGCCTGAGTTACAAAATGGGACACTCCCTTCCACTCATTACAAATACATTAAAACAAAACAAAAACAAAAGCAAAACCATATGATAAATGGAACTGAAACGTTAAAACCAAATAAGATAAAGTGAAGGTTTTATCTTTCGTAGTCTGGCCCTGAGCTGAGTGTTAAAGAGTACATGCTATGTAACTTAACCTGGGACTGGTTGCACAGCTAAGTCTCAGTTTTTGTCTTAGAAAATGAAGATGATAAAGACTCCTTAGGCTATCAGGAACATTAATTCAGGCTAAGCAAATCCTGAACAGTTGTGTGATAAGTTCTCCCAAATCTTCCCTCTGCTGTTTAGATTAGGAGATGTTGGGATAATCTTCCCTCACATTGTACAAAGGTATATCACTGAATTTTAAACTGTTGACTATGGAACTGGCAAAAAGCAAGGGCTCATGGGATGTTGTGATTGTCATTTCTATGACACATCTCCAGTTTTCTGTATGTAACACTAGTTCTCCCTCATCTGCCCAAAAGATGGTCAGAGGGACCTAACTGCCTAAAGACAACCCTAAGACACAGATTGTGAATTGTCCTGGTGCTAATTGGTTCACACTTGAATGTGGCTTTTATGTAATAATCTACTGGAGACTAGAGCTATGTCAGGAAGTATGAGAATGAGACTTTCAGAGAGAGAGAGACAGAGGCAGAGAGACACAGAGAGACAGAAATACAGAGATAGAGACAGAGAGACAGAGGCTACAGAAATACAATGAACAGAAAGGAACAAAACAGAGTCAGAAGGGAGCTGTAGGCAGGCAGCTAAAACCACACAGGGAGATGGAATGCTGGTGAAGCCAAACTTAAGTTAGATAGCTGAAAAACTGCTCCAGCAAAAGGCCAGCAGCATTAAACTATACGGAAATCTCCATGTCTTAATTAAATTGGCAGCAGGATCCATGAAATGGTCACAATCAGGAGATATTGAAGTTGACTTAAAATTTTGATGAATGTGCACTGAGTAAAGAATGATTTACTTTACAGTATTTCTTTCTCTTTCTTTCTCTCTTCCTTCCTTCCTTCCTTCCTTTCTTCCTTTCTTCCTTTCTCTTTCTTTCTTTCTTTCTTTCTTTCTTTCTTTCTTTCTTTCTTTCTTTCTTTCTTCCTTTCTCTTTCTTTCTTTCTTTCTTTCTTTCTTTCTTTCTTCTTTTCTCTTTCTTTCTTTCTTTCTTTCTTTCTTTCTTTCTTCCTTTCTCTTTCTTTCTTTCTTTCTTTCTTTCTTTCTTTCTTTTTTGAATTCTTTCATACATTATACCTTAATCACAGTTTCCCCTCTTTTTACTTCTTTCAGTTTCTCCCACTTCCCTACTTGTCCCCTAACTTCATACCTCAGATCAACTCCTTCTTTTTTCCTTAAGAAGAAAAAGAATGTGGCCTCCCAGGGATATGTACTAAACACACCCTATCAAGACACAGTAAATCTAGGCACAAATCCTCATATCCCAGATGGACATAGTAAGCCAGTAGGATGAAAACAGTCCCATGTGTAGACAAAAGTGTCAGAAACAACCCACACTCTCATTGTTGAGAGTCCCACAAGAACCCCAAGCTACAAAAACACAACATACATGAAAAGGACCTAGGTCAGACCCATACAGGGTCTGTGTTTGTCACTTCAGTTTTTGTGACCCTCTAAGAGCCCTGCTTAGTTGATTCTGTGGCCTGTTTCTGGATGTTTGATCACACTGTGAATTCCAACAATGTGTTATTTACTGAATAAATAATAATTCTAATTCTGGTGTGGCTTAGCACTTGGTACATGTTTTTAATCCTAAATGATAAAGGTAAAATTAGCTTATAGAAGGAAGCATCCATGTTTGATAGTGACCTTGTACTGAATGACAGACAAAGTGAAGAATCAGAGAAAGATTTAACAGAATAGGATATGCCCAACTCTCAAGCAAACGCAATTAAAGAGAGAGGGGAGAGAGAGAGAGAGACAGGTCTCAGAGAGAGAGGTTAGGCAGAGGTGAAGACAAATGAGCTAGACAGTAAGGAACCAGAATATTAGAACTTATGGCCAAACTTAATAAGAGACCAAGAAGAGCAATTTATTCAGAGGCTAAGAGTGAAGTCAGATTGATTCAGTCAGCCTGGAGAGGAGATTGAGCCAGAATAACTAACTTGAGCCAGCCAGCCATAGTTTAGAAAGAGTTATAAAAGGTAAGCTTATTCATCAGTAAGTCTGAGATACCAAAAATATTATAGGCCTAGATAATTGTACAGAGGCTAGAAAATGCCGGGACTAGGTCCAGCTTCACAGACTGAGAGAGTAAGCCTCAGAGATGACAATTATAACAGGAGACTAAAAGCTACTTTTACAATGTTTTCATGTTGTCCTAGACCCCTCTGGCTTATACAATGCTTATTCCCAGTCTTTGGCTGGGAGCTAAAGTTTGGTTGTGCATTTGTGTATCTGCTCACATTGGTTGCAGGATGATTTTTGTCTTTGTTTAGGGTTTCAGTGCTGTAAAGAAACACCATGACCATGAAAACTCTTTAAAAGAAAACATTTAATTAGAGCTGTTTTATGGTTTCAAAGGTATAGTCCATTATCATCATAAACAAAAGCATGGTAGCGTGCAGAAGGACATGGCACTAGATAGGTTTTACATATATGGACAGCAGAAGCAGACTGTCACTGGATATAATGTGAACATAGATGATGTCAAAAACCTGTCTCCACAGTGACATACTTCCTTTAATATGACTACATTTATTCCAACAAAGTCATATCTCCTAATAGGCCAAACATTTAAACATATGAGTATATGGGGGGAGGTATACCTATTCAAACTAATACAACACTTTTCTAATGGCAATTGGACTAGACACTGATCTATGAGATTTGTAGAAAATCATT
>NW_022196909.1:22936103-22946144 GCF_008632895.1 Mastomys coucha
AGGATAATTCTACATCCTTAGATATTCTGTCATCCTGATACTTTGCATAATTACCCTAATGAGAAAAAATAATGATTGGATGTCTGTTTAGTGACTCATTTTCTTTTCCAGTTATATATTCTGAATACTAATTTTTTTTCTCAGAGAAATATCAGTTGAGATTTTAAAACATTCTTAGGGTGTCTCTTTTCTTCATTAATTGTTAAAAATACATAACTATCAGGCAAGTGCATGAGAAAACTGTATCTAGATTCTATCTCAACTCACCCAAAATGCCTGCCAATAAGAAATCAAACTGTTTTGAGTTTCTCTCTACTTAGTTTGAAACTGGCTCTTGGTTTGCTGTATATTGCTTTTATTTTATTTAGGTATGGACCTTGAATACCTCATCTTTTCAATATTTTTAATGTAAGGGGATGTTTTATTTTGTCAAAAAACTTTTTCAGCATCTAATGAGATGATCATGAGTTTTTTTCTCCTTGAGTTTCTTTATATAGTGGATTACATTGATGAATTTACACATATTGAACCATCTATGTATTCCTGGGTTGAAGCCTACTTGATCATAGTGAATGATCATTTAGATGTGTTCTTGAATTGTCTTTGCAAGAATTTTATTGAGTATTTTTGCATTGATATTCATAACAAAAATTAGTCTGAAGTGCTCTCTCTTTGTTAGGTCTTTTTGTGGTTTAGGTATCAGTATAACTGTGGCTCCATAGAAAGAATTGTGTGCTGTTCCTTCTGTTTCTATTTTCTGGAATAGTTTGAGAATAGTTTGAGAGAAGTCTTCTTTGAAGATCTGATAGAATAAGCAATATCATTAAAAGCAAGGACAAGACAAGGCTACCCATTCTCTCCCTACCTATTTAATATAGTACATGAATTGCGAACCAGAGCAGCTAGACAACAAAAGGATATCAAAGGGATACATTTGGAGAGGAAGAAGTAAAGTTATCACTATCTGGGCACAGGTTCCTTTCAGCCTGGGCCTGTGCCCTGAGCAGACCATGGTGCAATTTCCACAGCCAGTCCCATAACACCCCGAGGAGGTTCCACTCCCAGGTGTTCTAACACTCCCAGAATCATAGGGTCAGAGGTGAGGAGGGCCATAGCATCAGCCCCAATACCAGAATTAACTGGGACAAGTGAGACCCAGGAACTCCACCTGAGCAGTGGCACAGGTTCCTTCCAGTCTGGGCCAGTGCCCTGAGCACACCTTGGGCAGGAATTCTGCAGCTAGTCCCACAACACCCAGAGAAAGCACCACTCCCAGGTGATCTAACACACTACGGTCCAACAGATTCCAGGATCCCAGGATCCCAGGAGCTTGGTCACACCAGGATGTCGGGTTCTCAGAGGCAGCTTGACTCCCAGGAGCTTCTGACACACCCAGGATCTCAGGATCACAGGATCCCAGAATCAGGATCCCAGGAAGGATGGGATCACAAAGACAGCTGAACTCTGAGTAGTTCTGACACAATCAGGATCACAGGAAGGACAGGCTCCAGTCAGATATAGCAAGGGCAGGTAGCACCAGAAAAAATCAGATGGCAGGAGGCAAGCTTAAGAACATAAGCAACAGAAACCAAGGTTACTTGGCATCATCAGAACCCAGTTCTCCCACTATAGCAAGTCCTGGATATACCATCACACAGGATAAGCAAGATTCAGATCTAAAATCACTACTCATGATGATGATAGAGGACTTTTAGAAGGACATAAATAATTCCATTGAAGAAATACAGGAGAACACAGTTAAACAGCTAGAAGTCCTTAAAAAGGAAACACAAAAATCCCTTAAAGAATTATGGGAAAACACAATGAACAAAACCATACAAGATCTAAAAATGGAAATAGAAACAATAAAGAAATCACAAAGGGAGACAACCCTGGAGTTAGAAAACCTAGGAAAAAGGTCAGGAGTCATGGGTGCAAGCATCACCAGCAGAATACAAGAGATTGAAGAGAGAATCTCAGGTGCAGAAGATACCATAGAAAACATTGACACAACAGTAAAAAAAAAAAAAATGCCAAAAGAAAAACCTCGTAACCCAAAACATCGATAAAATCCTCAATGAGTACACAATGAGAAGACCAAACCTAAGGATAATAGGTAGTGTAGAGATTGAGGATACCCAACTCAAAAGTCAGTAAATATTTTCAACACAATTATAGACGAAAACATCCCTAACCTAAAGAAAGAGATGTCAATCAACATACAAGAAGCCTACAGAACTCCAAATAAATTGGACCAGAGAAGAAATTGTTCCCATCATATAATAATCAAAATACCAAATGCACTAAACAAAGAAAGAATATTCAAAGCAGTAAGGGAAAAAGGCCAAGTAACATATAAAGGCAGACCTAACAGAATTACACCAGATTTCTCATCAGAGACTATGAAAGCTAGAAGGTCGTGGGCACAGACCCTAAGAGAACACAAATGCCAATCCAGGCTACTATACCCAACAAAATTCTCAATTACCATAGACAGAGAATCCAAGATATTCCAAAACATAACCAAATTCTCACAATATCTTTCTACAAATTCAGCCCTAAAAAAGGATAATAAATGGAAAACAGAAACACAAGAGGGAAACTACACCCTAGAAAAAGCAAGAAAGTAATCTTCCAACAAACCCAAAAGAAGACAGTCACACAAACATAAAGGTGGAAACCTTTAACAACAAAAGTAAGAGGAAGTAACCATCACTTTTCCTTAATATCTCTTAACATCAATGAACTCAATTCCTCAATTAAAAAAACAGAGACTAACAGACTAGATACATAAACAGGACCCAGCATTTTGCTGCATACAGGAAACACTCTTCAGTGACAAAGTGAGACACTAGCTCAGAGAAAAAAGTTGGAAAACAATTTCCAAGCAAGTGGTCCCAAGAAACAAGCTGGAGTAGCCATTCAAGTATTGAATATAATCAACTTTCAATGAAAAGTTTTGAAAAAAGATAAGAAATGACACTTCATACTGGTCAAAAGAAAAATCTACAAAAATGAACTCTCAATTCTGAACATATATGCTCCAAATGCAAGGGCACTCACATTCATAAAGGAAACTTTACTAAAGCTCAAAGCACACATCGCACCGCACACAACAATAGTGGGAGACACACCACTCTCAGCAAAGGACAGATTATGGAAACAGAAACTAAACAGAGACACAGGGAAACTAACACAAGTTATGAACCAAATGGATCTAAGAGATATTTATAGAATATTTCACCCAAAATCAAAAGAATATAAATTCTTCTCACCACCTCACAGTACCTTCTCTAAAACTGACCATATGACTGGTCACAAAACAGACCTCAACAGAACAAGAATATTGAAATATTCCCATGTACCCTATCAGATCACCACTGATTAAGGCTGGTCTTAAATACCAACAAAAACAATGGAGAGTTCACATACGCATGGAAGCTGAACAACACTCTACTCAATAACAACTTGGTCGAGGAAGAAATAAATTAAAGGCTTTTTAGAATTTAATGAAAATGAAGACACTTCATACTAAAACATACGGGACACAATGAAACCAGCTGTTGGAGGAAAACTCATAGCTCTAAGTGCCACCAAGAAGAAACTGAAGAAAGCATACACTAGCAGCTTGACAGCACACCTGAAAGCTCTGGAACCAAAAGAAGCAAATACACCTAAGAGGAGTAAACTGCAAGAAAGAATCAAACCTAATAGAAACAAAAAGAACTATACAAAGAATCAACAAAACTAGGAGCTAGTTCTTTGAGAAAATCAACAAGATACATAAACCTTAGCTTGACTAACCAGAGGGCACAGAGACAGTATCTAAATTAATAAAATCAAAAATGAAAAGGGAGACATAACAACAAAATATATCTTAAAATAACTATTCTATTTGTTGAATATCAACAGTTGAAAATATTAAAATCATGTTCTACAAAAAATGGTATCATTATCTGTAGATGATATAATAGTATACATAAATATCCCCAAAAATTCTACCAGAGGGCTTCTACAGGTGATAAACAACTTCAGTAAAGTGCCTAGATAACAAATTAATTTTAACAAATCAGTAGCCTTCCTCTACTCAAAGAATAAATAGGCTGAGAAGAAACTAGGGAAATAACACCCTTCACAATACTCACAAATAATATAAAATATCTTGGTGTGACTCTAGCAAAGCAAGTGAAAGATCTGTATGACAATAACTTCAAGTCTCTGAAGAAGGAAATTGAAGAAGATCTCAGAAGATGGAAAGATCTCCCATGCTCATTGACTGACAAGGTTAATATAGTAAAAATGGCCATCTTACCAAAAGCAATCTACAGATTCAATGCAATCCCCATCAAAATTTCAAATCAATTCTTCATAGAGTTAGAAAGAGCAATTCTCAAATTCATTTGGAATAACAAAAAAATCTATCATAGCAAAAATTATTCTCAGCAATAAAAGAACTTCTGAGGGAATTACCACCCCTGACCTCAAGCTGTACTATAGAGCAATAGTGATAAATATTGCATGGAATTTATATAGAGACAAATAAGTAGATCAGTGGAACAGAATTTAAGACCCAGGATTGAACCCAAACATCTATGGTTACTTGATCTTTGACAAAGAAGCTAAAACCATCCAGTGGAAAAAAATACAACATTTTCAACAAATGGTGCTGATTCTGCTGGAGGTCAGCATGTAGAATGCAAATTGATCCATTCTTATCTCCTTGTACTAAGCTCAAGCACAAGTGGATAAAAGACCTCCACATAAAACCAGATATGCTGAATCTAATAGAAGAGAAAGTGGGGAAGAGCCTAGAACACATGGGCACAGGAGAAAATTTCCTGAACAGAACACCAACGGTTTATGCTATAATATCAACAATAGACAAATGGGACCTCATAAAATTCAAAAGCTTCTATAAGGCAAAAAGCACTGTCAATAGGACAAAATGACAACCTGTACATTTGGAAAAGATCTTTACCAACCCTACATCAGACAGAAGGCTAATATCTCAAATATGCAACAAACTCAAGAAGTTAGTCTCCAGAGAACCAAATAATCCTATTTAAAAATGGAGCACAGAACTAAATAGAGAATTCTCAACTGAGGAATCTTGAATGGCTGAGTAACATTTAAAGAAATGTTCAACATCCTTAGTCATTAGGGAAATGTAAATCAAAATGTCCCTGAGATTCCCCTAACACCAATCAGAATGGCTAAGATCAAAAACATAGGTGACAGCATATGTTGGTGAGGATGTAGAGAAAAAGGAACACTCCTCCCCATAGCTAGTGTGACTGCAAGCTGGTAAAAACACTTTGCAAATCAATCTCATGGATCCTGAGAAAATTGGACATAGATCTACCTGTAGACCCAGCTATCGTATTCCTGGACATACACCTAAGAGATTCTCAAATATATAACCATGATACATGTTCCACTATGTTTATAGCAATGTTATTTATAATATCCAGAAGCTAGAAACAACCCAGATGTCCCTCAAGAGAAGATTGGATACAGAAAATGTGGTTCATTTACACAATCGAGAACTACTCAGCTATTAAAAACAATGATTTCATGAAATTCACATGCAAGTGGATGGAACTAGAAAATGTCATCCTGAGTGAGGTAATCCAGACACAAAAGAACACACATGTTATGTACTCCCTAGTAAGTACATATTAGCCCAAAAGCTCACAATGCCCATGACACAAGACCATATAGAAGACATGACATAAGACCATATAGAACTTAAGAGGAAGGAAAATCAGGGTGTGGATGCTTCAATCCTGCACTGAGTGGGGAACAGGATGATAGAGGGAAGTGGAAGGACATGGGATCTGAGAGGGACAGAGGATGAGGAAGAAACAAGGGGGATGGTATCAGGTACTAGAAGGGACAGGAGAGAGGTACATATGTTCAGGAATTTGAATAAACATATGTAGCAGAAGATGAGAAATTGAGGTAGCCACTGAAGGGTCCCAGATTCCAGGACCCAACAGGGGTGACTTTAGTCAAAATGCACGGAAAAGTGGAGATAGAATCTTCAGATACCACCTCCAGTAAATAGGCATAGTCTCTGACCAAGGGATGGGGCCACCCACCCATCTCAAAGTTTTGGTTTTTTTTTTTCATCTCAAAGTTTTAATCCAGAAATGATCCTGTCCAAAGGAAGAACAGGGACAAAAATGAAGCAGACACTAAAGGAAGGGCCGTCTGGGGACTGCCCAACCTGGGGATCCATCCTTTCTGCAGATGCCAAACCTGACATTATTGCTGTTGCCAAGAGGTACTTGGTGAAAGGAACCTGGTATGACTGTTTCTTGGAAGGTTTGGCCAGCAACTGACAAATGCAGATATAGATGCTTGGAGCCCACCATCAGGGAACCCAGTGGGGGAGCCAGCAGTAGGACCTCAGGAGCAGAGTAGGATTGCAACCCCATAGGAAAAGCAAAATCAGTTGACCAGACTACCTAATGCTCCCAGGCACTAGACTACCAACCAAGGACTATACAGGGAGAGAGGGATCTTTGGCTCCAGATACATATGTAGCAGAGGATGGCCTTGTCCGACATTAATTGGAGGGGAGGCCCTTTATCCTGTAGTGGTTTGATGCCCCAGTGTAGGAGTATGCTAAAACAGTATTGTGGGATAAGGTTGGTAGGTGGGTGGGGAGTATCCTCAAAGGGGCAAAGAGGAAGTAGAAGAGGGCAGATGTGGTATGGGGGGATGGGGTTGTGGAGGGGAAACTGGGAAGTAGGATATCATTTGAGATGTAAACAAATGGAATGATTAATAAAAAAAAACTACTCATACAACAAGTGTTGGTCAAGGTATCATGGAGAGGATACTTCTGATGTAACTTTAATATATTCATATTGGAGATAAATATAAAAGTTTACCAAAAACTAAAATTTGATCTAATTTATGATATACCTCTAACACTACTGAATATGTACTAAATATATAATATTTAACTCATATAAGAGATGACATTTGTACATGCATAATAGTTATTTATATATATTCATATTTATTCCAAAAACAAGGTATGTTTTTTAACTTTATGTGGTTCTAGTATCTTAAATTAGCTAGCATAGGTATATATTCAGCTTGTTCCATGTAACATATTTGCATTACCTTCTACATATTGTTCTTGATTTCTTATTTCCTATAACCACACTGAGTCTGGCTAACAAAGTCCTCTGTAGATTAAAATATGAGATGATGCTGGTGATGGATTTGATATCAGATTAGTCGTGAAGATACAATGTTAATTTTCAAGTTAGACAAAAAAAAAATCCCAACATTAATATTTTGACTACTATAATATCATTACTGTCTAGTATTTGTTATTGGATACTTTTCTGGTTATTTTATATTTTAGTAAAGCATTATGAATATAAGACTGAGTTGTCATAATTAGTTTCCTTTCTAGCTAAATTTTGATATATATATATATATATATATATATATATATATATATATATAAAAGATATATATATCTTACTCTGACACTCTGAGTTAATACACACACACACATACACACACACACACACACACACACACACACACACACACACGCACACATAGTTTCCCTAGTGATGTCACCATATCTTTATTTCTTTTTCCTTACAAAGTTTTGTTTAACTTTATGAAAACTTTGTCACATTGCTTAATTTCTTGGCTTACCATTCTGCTCTGATTCTACCTATCCTACTATGTATTTGAAAAGTCTAGGCTGAGCCTGTAACAGCCTTCAAATTGGCAGTTTAGGACTTGGCAAGTCTAGGCATGTCCAGGCCTCAGAAGATGCCGTGTCCCCTTGCCTAAGGTAAGGACAATGGGTCAGCAGCAGTTTCCAGACTTCCTCAGGAACTTCCTCAGCAATAGTTCCCAGCCTCCATGGCCCAGTAATGGAGTGTCCCTAGAGATGGAGGGCTGTGAGTTCACTTGCTGGTCTTCCTATCTTGGTAATGAGTAACCCCAGCATGCTGGACTTCTGCAGAATAAAATACTCTTTTTCTTCATTGAATCATGGACCCATACACATTGATATTCCTAAAGTATTAAACATGGTTTCTTTTACATTATGTAAAAAAAAATCTATCATCAATTGTCCAATAGTAAGAGTTGGACAATTATATGGTCATTATATGGCAACTCCATCTTTCATGAGAACAGTTAGTAATTCATTAGATTACTTCATTCTTAAACCAGCAGATTACCAAAGGGTCACATGTCCACCTTTAATTTCTCTCATTTATCCAAACTCAGTCTTCATGTGCACTAAAATATGTGGGGTAAAAATGGGGTCACTGGAGTTCAAGGCCTGTGCTCAACCAGGGACCAGGGTGTCTGTGCATAGCTCACTGCCCCACAAAATTATTTGAAAAATTTTTCCTTCCAGGTCATTATTTTCTTAATTTAATGGCAAAGACCACAGTTTTAAACATCATGATCTGTTGATTATTTGACATCTATTTCCACAGCTCTACATCGTTATCTATGCACTCTCCTATCATCTCCTTTTCCTGTTATCTCTTGAGGGACACATGATCTAACCCTACCTATTAGACCCAAAGAAAAAGAACATTGACCCAAAATATCATAGCCAAATTAATTAATACAAGATTTTTTATTCATATTCATGAACTGCTTCCCTCTAAGGTGAGATTTGAAAGGTCAGCATTAGAAATCAAAGTTTTTGGAGCTCAGGGTAGGTGGTTTCCAAATGAGGCATTTGGCAGGCAAAACACATTAGCAGAATGTGTGTATAGCAAGTTAGTCATAAGGACCTTCTGAAGCATAGACATGATTGCAAGGAGGTTTTAATAACAAGTAGTTATAAAATGTAGCCATAACCACCCTTTGAAACAGAGATGTGTTTGCCATTCCTGGTACAGACAACACAGAACCATTAGGTAATGTTGAGACATAACACAATTCTTGAGAAATGGACATTTACTTATAATGAACAAAGTTTGTCTTTACTGTAATATGGTCTTTAAGCCTAAGATGGAGGCAGGTTGCTTATTCACTCATCTCTACTGTTAAATAAGAAAACACACAGTAAGAAAAGTGAAGGAAGAAACAAAAGAAGATATGATGTAAGGAAGAAATAGTCAGAAAGACATTAATGAAGGAGGGAATGCTGGAAGACAGCAGGTAGGCAGCCAGAAGGAAGAGAAGTCAAGGAGCCAGGAAGGAAGGATTCTTGACTCACAGTTTCTGTATTAGAAATGACAGACAGTGAATTATGTCAGAAAACCACTGAGCTGATAAATGCCATGCTGTTCCAATAAAGTCCCTAGTTACTAAGAATGTTTAGCCTGCCTTCACCTTCTTTAAAGAGGAATGAAAACCTTACTACCAGCCACACACTAATCTCTCTCTTTTATCCTATAATTTTATATCATAGTTACAAAATTAATTATATATTCAACTTCTTAGCTTAAAATATTTGGAAAAATATAAGAAATCTTTAAAATTGGCTGTACTTTCTTATTATACTCCTTACATTTCTACTTAGTAACTCTGTTTGTATTTACAAGTATGCTATTACTTCCTGAGATTCAAGTTACTTTTCATGTATGAATATTTTCATACACAAAAATGTCTTCCCAGATACCCATTCATCTTGTGTGGTGTGTGTGTGTGTGTGTTTGTGTATTAGTACCTGTATGTGCGTACATGTTGTATACTATGCTTTGCAGAGTTCCTCTCTGTAGACAGGCAGTAGAATGTGAATTGCACTTATATAGTAAAGGGTCTTATTATGTATGGAATTATTAAAGATTATTAAGAAAATCATAATGCTCATTTTCCCCTGGACTAAACTGTATGTCCAAATAGGCAGGACCTTGAACTATAGGTACATGTTTCATCTACTTAGGCATTTCAGATGTAGAAGTCTATGTTCTGGTAGCTTCTCATAAGCAGTGTCAATTTTCCTTTTCTTCATTCTGTGTTTGTGACTTTAATGTCTTTTTTTTATTAGATGTTTCTTATTTACAATATCTCCCTTCCCAGGATCCCCTCTAA
>NW_022196909.1:22946704-22968606 GCF_008632895.1 Mastomys coucha
GGTACTGTCAGAGCATCTCAGGAGACAGCTATCTCATGCTCTTGTCATTCAGCATTTGTTGGCATTCACAATAGTGTCTAGATTTGATGATTGAATATGGGAAGGATTCCGGGTGGAGCAGTCTCTGAATTGTCCTTTCTTTAGTCTCTACTCCATAGTTAGCCTCTACAACTCCTTCCCTGGGTATTTTGTTCCTCCTTTTAAGAAGGAATTAAGTACCCTCACTTTGGTCTTCCTTCTTCTTGAGTTTCTTACGGTTTGTGGTTTGTACTTTGTGTATTCTGATCTTCTAGGCTAATATCCACTTATCAGAGAGTGCATACCATGTGTGTTCTTTTCTGATTGTGTTATCTCACTCAGGATGATATTCTCCAGGTCCATCCATTTCCCCAAGAATTTCATAAATTCATTGTTTTTAATAGCTTAGTAGTACTCCCATTGTGTAGATGTACCACATTTTCTGTATCCATTCCTTTGTTGAGGGACATCTGGGTTGTTTCAGTTTCTGGCTATTATAAATAAGGCTGATATGAACATAGTGGAGCATGTGTCCTTACTACATGTTGGAGCATCTTCTGGGTATATGCCCAGGAGTGGTATAGCTGGATCCTCTGGTAGTACTGTGTCCAGTTCCTGGAGGAACCACAAAACTGATTGCCACAGTGGTTGTACCAGCTTGTAATTCCTCCAGAAATGAAGGAGTGTTCCTCTTTCTCCACAATCTTGCCAGCATCTGCTGTCACCTGAGTTTTTTATCCTAACCATTCTGACTTGTGTGAGGTAGAATCACAGGGTTATTTTGATTTGCATTTCCCTGATAACTAAGGATGTTGAACATTTCTTTAGGTGTTTCTCAGCCATTCAGTGTTCATCAGTTGAGAATTCTTTGTTTAGCTCTGTGCCCCATGTTTTAATAGGGTTATTTGTTTCTTTGGAGTCTTAACTTCTTGAGTTCTTTGTATATATTCGATATTAGCCCTCTGTCAGATATAGGAATGGTAAAGATTTTTTTCCCAATCTGTTGGTTGCCATTTTGTCCTATTCACGTGTCTTTTGCCTAACAGAAGCTTTGTAATCTTATGAAGTCCCATTTGTCAATTCTTGATCTTAGAGCATAAGCTATTGGTGTTCTGTTCAGGAACTTTTTCCCTGTGCCTATGTGCTTGAGGCTCTTCCCCACTTTCTTTTCTATTAGTTTGAGTGTATCTGGCTTTATGTGGAGGTTCTTGATCCACTTGGACTTGAGCTTTGTACAAGGAGATAAGAATGGTCAATTAGCCTTCTTCTACATGCTAACTGCCAGCTGAGCCAGCACCATTTGTTGAAAATGCTGCCCTCCCCCCCACACTGGATGGTTTTAGCTCCTTTGTCAAAGATCAAGTGACCATATGTTTGTGAGTTCATTTCTGGGTCTTCAATTCTATTCCATTGATCTATCTGCCTATCACTGTACCAATATCATGCAGTTTTTATCACATTTGCTTTGTAGTACACTTAAGGTCTGGGATGATGATTCCACCAGAGGTTCCTTTATTGTTGAGAATAATTTTGGCTACCATGTGTTTTTCATTATTCCAAGTGAATTTGCAAATTGCTCTTTCTATGTTTGTGAAGAATTGAGTTGGAATTTTGATGGGGATTGCATTGAATCTGTAGATTGCCTTTGGCAAGATATCAATTTTTCTATATTAATCCTGCCAATCCACAAGCATAGGAAATCTTTCCATCTTCTGAGATCTTCTTCAATTTCCTTCTTCAGATACTTGAAGTTTTCATCAAACAGATTTTTTACTTGCTTAGTTAGAGTCACACCAAGGTATTTTACATTATTTGTGACTATTGTGAAGGGTATTGTTTCCCTAATATCTTTCTTAGCCTGTTTATCCTTTGTGTAGAGGAAAGCCACTGATTTGCTTGACTTAATTTTGTATACAGCTACTTTGCTGAAGTAGTTTGCTGGTTTGCTGTATATTGCTTGTACTACGTTTAAGTATGCGCCTTGAATTCCTGATCATCTCAAGACTTTTATCATGAAGGGATGTTGGATTTTGTCAAATGCTTTCTCAGCATCTAATGAAATGATCATAGGGCTTTTTTCTTTGAGTTTGTTTATATAGTGAATTACGTTGATGGATTTCCATATATTGAACCATCCCTGCATCCCTGGGATGAAGTCTACTTGATCATGATGAATGATCATTTTGATGTGTTCTTGGATTCGGTTTGCAAGAATTTTATTGAGTATTTTTGCATTGATATTCATAAGGGAAATTGGTCTGAAGTTTTCTTTCTTTGTTAGGTCTTTGTGTGGTTTAGGTATAAGAGTAATTGTGGCTTCATAGAACGAATTGGGTAGAGTACCTTCTGTTTCTATATGTGGAATAGTTTGAGGAGTTTTAAGTCTTCTTTGAAGGTCTGATAAAACTCAGCACAAAACCCATCTGGTCCTGGACTTTTTTTGTTTCGGAGACTATTAATGACTTTTTTATTTCATGAGCAGATATGGGACTGTTTAGATTGTTGATCTGATCTTTATTTAACTTTGGTACATGGTATCTGTCTAGAAAATTGTCCATTTCATTCAGGTTTTCCAGTTTTGTTGTGTATAGGCTTTTGTAGTAGGCACTCATGATTTTTTGGACTTCCTCAGTGTCTGTTGTTCTGTCTCCCTTTTCATTTCTGATCTTGTTAATTAGGATAATGTCTCTGTGCCCACTAGTTAGTTGGGCTAAGGGTTTATCTATTTTGATTTTCTCAAAGAACCAGCTCCTGGTTTGGTTGATCTTTGTATAGTTCTTTTTGTTTCTATTTGGCTTATTTCAGTCCTGAGTTTGATTATTTCCTGCCTTCAACTCCTCTTGGGCAAATTCGCTTCTTTTTGTTCTAGAGCTTTCCAATGTACTTTCAAATTGCTGGTATATGCCCTTTCCAGTTTCTTTTTGGAAGCACTTAAAACTATGAGTTTTCCTCTTAGGAAACAAGTAGAAGTCCTTAAAGAGGACTTTTTTGTTTTCCTCTTTAAGGCTTGAACCTGATTACCTGTGTTCTCCTGTATTTCTTTAAGGGAGTTATTCACGCTCTTCTTAAATTCCTCTATCACCATCATGAGATATTATTTTAGATCCAAATCTTGCTTTTCTGGTGTTTTGGGATATGCAGTACTTGCTGTGGTGTGAGTACTATGTTCTGATGAAGCCATGAAGTCTTGGTTTCTGTTGGTAAGATTCTTGAGTTTGCCTTTTGCCATCTGTTGATCTTTGGTGTTAGATGTTCTTGCTGTCTATGGCTGGAGCTTGTTCCTCCTGTGGTTCTGTAAGCACTTCTGGGAGATCAGCTCTCCTCAGGTAAGACCTGTGTGCAGTGGGCTGTGGATCAGTTGTCCCTCCTGAGTCCTGGGGTCAGAACAAACCCTGGAGACAGGCTCTCCACCTGCATGGCAGGGGCAGATGTGCCTGTGGATCTATACTACCTCCTCCTAGGTGAAGAGAGAGGTAGAAAGCATCTTGCACTGACTGCCCTGCTGCTTCTGAGGCCTGTGCCTCCTGGCTGGTCCCACCTCCTTCTAGGTGTAGAAGGATGTCGAAAGTGTGACTTTAATGTCTTCAACAACATTATTAGAAAGAGAGACAGAGACAGAGGCAGAGACAGAGACAGAGACTGAGAGAAGGGGAGGAGGGAGGGAGTAAGGAAGAAGGAAAGAAAGAAAGAAAGAAAGAAAGAAAGAAAGAAAGAAAGAAAGAAGGAAAGAAAGAAAAAGAGAGAAAGAAAAAGAAAGAAAGAAAAAGAAAGAAAGGAAGAAAGGAAGGAAGAAAGAAAGATGGTATCTGAGAGAGAACTACTCTCAAATATCCCAAACCATCATTACCTCTCCCTAATTAGGTTGTATATAATATTTTATTTGGTATTTTAGAATTTCAGTTTCTTAAAAGTGTATTTGGAACAAAGAAATGATAGTGGAGATAAAAAGTAACATAATAAAATTTTTCAATTGTATCTTCTATGCAAGAGATTCTCTCATCCATATCATGTATTCTATTGGTAACACTTGTTTATGTAGTTCTTATTCTCGTTCCTAGTTTGTCCAATTCCAGGACTCCCTCAGTTCTTGTTTTCTTTATTGCTTCTCTTTTCATGACTGTTTTATCCTATAATTTTGTTTCATAGTTACAAAACCACTTTTTAAATTTATTCCTATTTTTAAATTATATTTTCCTTTCATATCTCTTTATATTTATTCATTTCCTCTTTAAAGGCCTCTACTACTTTCCTTAGATTAGATTTTTAGGTCATTTTCTTGAGCTGCAAGTATGTTACGGTATCCAGGGCTTGCTTCAGTAGGATAGCTGGGTTCTAGATTGGCCTGGCTTTTGTTTGTTGTGTTTTTATACTGGCCTTTAGCCATCTCTTTGTTGCTGGTGTTGGAAAGCCTGCTAGTTCCTGATAGCAACTGGCCTTTGGGGTATAGGCAAAGCTGATAGTCCTTGATTGCAGAAGGCCTCAGGGATTACAGGTAGCCAGAGGCTTTTCTGGGCTCAGTCAGATCTGGAAGTCCCTGATAGCTTTAGGCTTGTGGAGATACCCAGCAGGCAGAAGATTGGAGTATGTGGGAATCTCACCTGGTTATCCCAGATGGCATCAGGCCTCCAGGGATATAGGCAGAGCTGTAGCCTGTGGAATGAGGGGCCAGGGCAGAACTTGCTGCTGTTGGGTTTTTCAGGAGCGGCTACAGGCAGACAGTGAATTCAGCTTTCTTTCAGACCAGGCCTGCTTTTTCCTCTGAGTATAGCTAACTTCTTCCTCCTAGAATGTCTAGCTGATGTGTTCTCCCACCAATTCACTTTTAATCAATTTGGTATTTTTAAAGTTCCTGTGTAAATATAAGAAAGATTTCAGACAAAAACTATTGTAAGGGTCTAAAAATAGCTGAAGAAAGACCCCAGACTCAGATAGTATGGAAAAACAAAGAGCATTTACTCTGCAGAAACAACCACCATGCAAGGGTCAACTATTCTTTGACATGGTATCCCCAGATAAAGTAACATAG
Source organism: Mastomys coucha (assembly GCF_008632895.1). Taxonomy (NCBI): domain Eukaryota; kingdom Metazoa; phylum Chordata; class Mammalia; order Rodentia; family Muridae; genus Mastomys; species Mastomys coucha. The sequence continues at coordinate 22,951,749 of NW_022196909.1, forward strand.
GAACATAGACCTTCTTTAATTTATTTTTTTCTTTTTGGTTTTTCTAGAAAGTGTTTCTTTGTGTAGCCCTGGCTGTCCTAGAACTCACTCTGTAGACCAGGCTGGCCTTGAACTCAGAAATCAGCCTGCCTCTGCCTCCCAAGTGTTGGGATTAAATACCTGCACCATCACTGCCCAGCTGAACACGCGTCATCTCATAGGGAACGAGGGAGAACTTTCTAGAAAGACTGGGTAATCTAAAATTTCATTGGTGGGTGCTAGAGGGTCACAAATGATCAGTGGTTTGTATTCCTAGGTCACAAATCTTCAATCATGTGATGAAATAGGGCTATCCAGCACAGATGGCCCATTCTGAGATAAGATATTTTCCCATTTTTGTGGTTATTCCCAGGATATACTTTCGGAGAGGGTTGTATGACATTGTTCTGGATTATATGCTCTGTTCCTAGTGCTGGCTTCTTATGACCTAGTTTCTATGATTTATGGTAAATTCCTGAAGCTGCTGGCCTTATGGCTTTTTTTTTTTTTTTTTGAAATCAGACCTGATCCTCAAAATGGGGACAAGTGGCATCCTTAAGTGGGGAAACATAAGGTTTATGTTGCCCTTTCATGAATGAGAAGCTATCTTGATCAATAAAAGTACATCCAGATCGGGATATAGAAAAATCATTACTTAAACTTTTGCTTAGTCTTCAGTATCCTGCTAAAGGATCTTTGAATAATTCAAAAGAAAGGCATGAATCAGCGTATGCAGAAGCTCCACAGTTGCCTTAAGGTGGTACCTGGGGATACAAACCATCTAGAGACACTCTCTAGACAGTGAGAAGTTCATCTGGTTTGAAGATAGAGAAGACACAGAAATGCAGAGTGTCATACCATAAAGTGAGGGTCTGCATTATCATGCCTCTCGAATATGTCTAGTTTAGGTAGTCAATAGAACCAGAGACGTAACAAGGTTTACTTTTATGTATATGTTTTCTATTTTATATTAATGTCTTGGGTAACCTTTTCAGGATACCACAGTGGTTAATACCAAAAATTAAAAAAAAAAATAGAAATGAAACCAAAAGGAAAATTAAAAGAATACATGGTTTTCTAGGAACCAAATAGTTTATTTTATAGAACCAGGTAAGATGCAAACTTCTACAGGGAACTGTCTGTCATTGACCATTTGAGGTAGGAAATTAGAGAAGAAAATAATATACTTTGGAATCGACAATTCTTTTGTAAATCATATTCAACTGCTCATTAAATTTGTTAAATCAAGTGTCAGCCATACTACTCAAATACACATATGAACACAGATTTTAACTCCTGAAGTATGATAATTTTCAAGAGAAACTACTTATAAATACAATGCTGACAAAAAATAATAATGAAAGAGAGTAGGCCTTCTTATAGGGAACTGGAGGAACTCTCTAGAAGGATTAGGTAATCTAAAATTTCTTTGGTGGGTGCTAGCAGGTCACAGGTAATCAGTGGACTAGATGTAGGGGGAGGGGAAAGTTGACGAGGAGTATGGGGTGACTGAAGGAGCCAACAAAGTTACTAGATCAGCAGGATTTAGGCAAAGGCAGGCTTAAGCAGGTTATGTCGAGTCACTCCAGTACGGAAATGACTGAGACAGTTTACAAAACTCAAGCCAGGCTCAGGTTTGTCCTCAAGGCCCAAACCAGGGCCAAATAGAGCCCAACATATTCCTACGTCATAAATGTTCAATCATGTGATAGAATACAGCTGTCATATATAATATAGAAATATATTACACTTATACTATAGATATATGTTATGTAAAATTATAATTAAAAGGTTCAAAATTACTGGAAATGGATTATTTTCTTAATATATAATTTTTATAATGAACTTATGGTCTGTCATTAGCTTTTATGCTTAAAACTCAGATTTAAGTGCACAGATTGATTTGGGAGAAGGGGCAGGTGGGTTGAACTACAAATCACCTTCCTAATGAAAAAGATATTTTAGGTTTTTAGGAATTAATAGTAGACCAACTTGTGTGTATATGGCTTGACTTTCCATAAAGCAATGTAAGAAATATCTCTGCAGAACTTGTTCTAACAACAGATTGATCAAATTATAATAGAGCCACTGAGTATAGTACATTTATGACAGAATAAATTGAGCATTTTAATTGCCTATACCTAATTTGTTTTAATGAGTCAAACCAATATTTTAATTAAAAAACCTTAAGTAACATGATAAAACTGAACTCAATAAAAGTTAATTACAAAAATAATGTGATAAAATTAAAGTGTCTGTATTAAATTAGAAAATGTCCAGAAGAGATATATGGCTTTGTAGTTTCAAGGAAAAATGGATGTTGTTAATGGTATTATGGAACTTTCAAAATCCAGAGGCCTTTAAGGACAAATAAAGTATTACAAGTACAAAATGAGCAATACATATCTAAGAATTTCTATAAATTATAATAAGCAATCCCAGATTCTCATTTGAAAGTAAATAAAAGAATTATGGAAATTCCATAAAATATTTTCAAAAGTCATGATTATGAATGAGGCAAACCACAAGATATATGTATATATGTACAGATATACAGATATACAGATATACATTACTCTTAGTTTATCAGTAATGAGTTCCAAGGACTGTAAAGGATTCTGGTGTGAAACAGTAGTATTTGAGCAAAAACTATGTAGAATTAAAAAATAAATGTTTAAAGCATCCCATGAGTACCAAACAAATCTATTCAGTAACAATGGCTAATTATTCATATTTATATATGAATATATATGACAATAAATACATTTCAGTATTCTGAAAACAACTTACAAACTTACAGTTATTGCTTGAACATATCTTTTTTTAATTTTTAAATTCCATACATGAGTATTAAAATGTTCTTAATTATTTAGCAGTATTACACAGTATCATGCCCCCTAACTCTTGCTGAAACATTTCTTTTTCTTTTTTTAATTACTCTTATTTTGTTGTAGCTTACTAATATAATTACAGCTGTTTCCAGAAGCTTGAATAAGTTTGGGGGAAGGGCTGTATTATTCACTATAACTTGAACAACTTATCAGTGGCTACACCACTGAAGAAAGACACCCTCTCCTAGCTCTCATTAACTGCTCATATTCTCCCAGTGATGGTTGTGACATCATGAGTCCTGACATGTCCATTGTGTACTGGCCTTGCTCAGAGGTAACTCCTTGGAGAAAGAGTCATTAGTGTAATGGTCCTGTCATGTCCTCTACTCACCATTCTGCAGGTGACACTATTTCCCATCTTCTAAAACTTTATTCTTTTTTATCTCTTTTGTTCCTCATTGTTCTCTGTTCTTTGAAGGGATGATACCTTTTAATCACAAGCTCACCATGGTCATTTACTTCCTGTACTCTGATCTGTCCAAATTTCTAAATTAACAACTAAGCACATCACAAATAAGTTTTTCTGATGAAGTAATATTTTATTGGTAATAAACAAAGGTATTTAGAAGACAATTTAACATAAGACACACTTAGTAAATTAACAGTATTAGTTTATCATCTAGTGTGTGTGTGTATACATACATATAAACATTTATATGTATATGTATGTATATATGTATACATGTGCATATGTATATATATGTATATGTATATATATGTATATGTATGTATATGTATATATGTATATATACATATACATATATGTGTGTATATACATATATATGTATATATATGTATATATGTGTGTGTATATATGTATATATGTATACACACACTAGATGATAAACTAATATATATATACAATACATATATATGTATATATGCATACATATGTATATATATATGCATATATACATATATATATATACAATCTCCTACATTAAACCTTCAAATACATCCCTTAACTCTATCAGGTAAGCAATTTCTTTTGTATAATTTATCATCTTACATTCCTATCATTAACCATATCACTACTCTAAGTTAAGGTAATGTCACCCTTATTTAATTACTTAATTAAGATTTTTCTACATGCGATAATTTACCTAAAACAGTTTACATCTCAATATTCCATAGGACATTGATGTTTTTTCATTTGTGTATAAATGTTTATACATAATTGTTCCAGATATTTCTACATTTATTTTCAATAATTGCTTTAAATCTTACATTCTGGTTGTTTCCCCAATATTTGCTATGATTTACTATCTCAAAAGATGCAAGTTATTAAAGAAGACATGTCATCAGAGACATCTAGTCTACCTGTGAACACTATATGTTACAATGTTAGCCTGCCTGTCAGTATATCCCCATATGTTCAAGAGTGACACCACTATTCTAGACATATCCAGCACCTCCCTAATTATAAATAAGGTCAACCACAAGACCACAAGATAGATAGATAGATAGATAGATAGATAGATAGATAGATAGATAGATAGATAGGTAGATAGACATATAGACATAGATATATAGATATATAGATATAAAACTGAACCTTCAGAGACTATGAAAATGTTTAGCTGAGTAGTAATATGTATTTAAATTACCATTTGAATGCTTCATTGATACTTAAAGACTTAGCAATGAGTGACTGTCAAAGTAGAGACATAACTTATGAATATAAGAGAAAAAAGTATTGCTGAGTGCTCCTTCAGTAAGCAAGTAGGTTGTATCATCCATTCTTTAGTGCCAGGGATCATGTCAGAAAACAGGCCAGACAGAATGCAAGAGCTGGAGGGTGAAAGGGATCTGATCACAATGTCAGTAAGACACTGTTAGAAGTGTACTGCTACTGAATTAAAGAATAAAAGCCCAAGTTTTCTACAAGAATGTAAATAAGATCAATAGTTTTAAAAGGGGGAGTTGGAAAAAAAATAATGCCTAGGTTTTAAATTAAAAGCTGAAACATGCAAGAACCTTTATTTAAATTAAGCAGTACTGAACCATCATCCAAAGCAAATTCTAGAGAACTATTTTGTTTCCAAATGAATTTTGCATGTGCATCTATTTATGATTAATTTCACTTCATTCAGAGATCACCATGTCCCCTCTTCTAAAGTAAATAAAACATTTTGCTTACAATATCCCCCATGAGAAACCACATCACCTCTAATTAAGTTTAGAGAACTATATAATCTCATTGTGTTAGAGAACTGCACATACAGCTGGAGTACAATGATGTTACAACCACTTGCATTTTATCAAGTACATTAATCTTGAAATGTAAATGTGTATGCTGACTGGAAGGTATTTAGAGATAAAATTTCCTACTAAATAAATTACTATCTATATTTCTAGAATCATTTCAAAAGTTAAGTGTTTGCAGTTGTGACAATTTAATTAAGGGTACGTTGGCTTCCTTGAAGAAATCATGAATAGTGTTCCAGAAAGAACACCAATTCTATAGACTTGTGAATTCCCGTAAGTCCTAGAGTGCAATTAAATCTGCTTCTAATCATGCTGTGGCACCTGCAGACAATGGAGAAATATGTTACAAGTATTTCCATAGCATGAATATGCAAGCCCCAAATTAGTGTAATTCATTCTGTGGCAGGTTATTGACTCTCCAGTCATAACAGACTGTGTTGCCACGTGTCATTTACTGATGGCTTCATAAATCCTATTCAGTAAGCACTAAGTGTTTATTTTCATCATCTAGTAAGAAGAAAAGCCTGGGGAAAATAACTTTTTTGTGATAAAACAAGTGGTTTCACATTCATAAACCAAATTGAAACTATCCCTATCTGAAGCAGAGATATAGATAAGAATTATATAAGTAGTGTTTTTTTTTTTTTTTACCACTTTTTGACAGTCATTATTTGACAGAAACTGGAAACATCTAGCTGTACATTTATTGACCTTTCATAGAAAAACTAATATTCCTTTCCAAGTTTAGATTTATATTTATGGTAATGTTCTCTCAAATATTACAATATAAGTTTGAGCTCTTGATTTCAATATAATGTATATGTCATAAAATTCAAAATGAAAATAGGTAGGTATTGTGCATATTTGACCTAAATATTAAGTATTAGTTGTTCAAAATCTTTTCAATATGTTAAAATGACATTTCCATAATCAAGTGCTAATGGTATGAGTGAATGAATATTGCAAAAGAATATAATAAAAATTGGTATGAATAGATTATTTTTGTCAATACCTCAGAATAAAATGTCTACCATTCCCCATGCTTTCCTTCATACACACAATGCATGTCATGTGATTTATAGTTCTGTTACTGCTATTCGCAGTTGGCATGTATCTAAAGTGTTAGTAGGTCTTCTGTCTTCTTCTTTCAGACTTTAGTGTTTATGTTATATGTACCTTGTCTTTACTCATTTTTATGAGCAACATTCATTATGAGCATATTAGAAATTTTAAGTAATTATCCTTCATCGATTCTGAAGAAGAGATTCTATGTTGCAAGTTGAACATAGGTAGAAAAAAAATCATATTTACTGTCCTCTTGGTGGTGCCTTTCTTGTTCCTGGTCTACTTTTGAAAACAAATCAGCTATATTAAGTCAATAGGTTTCTATGTGTATTTTTTAAATTGCTATTCTACTTTTATTAATGTGGGTAGTGGGCAGGGGACAGTGAAGTTCAGATAGTGACCACATTGAGAAAGTTTTCTCTTTCTGTCTGTACATGGGTTCTGGGGGTGGATTTTAAGTTTTCAGGATTTTACCCACTTAGTCATCATGTCATCCCCTATGTTTCTTTTGAGACAGGGTTGGATAGACATGGTCTGAGAATAGAAAGACTCCAGATTATTTTTCTATTCTCCATCCTCATGGCTCTGTAAATGTAGTCCTAAGAGGAGGTGCCACTCCTGCAGGTTGGTCCACTCCTTACTAAAAATGATCACCTCACTCTAACTTTGTAACTGTCACTGAGAAAATGAGCCTGTAAATGTCAACAATAGATCTGACTTCCTGTCACAAGGAACAATGGGTGCTTCATGATATGAGAGAAAGGCTCCTTCTTCCCTTTGAGCAGAACTCGAGACTACAAATATGGGAGTAACAGTATGAGAAGTTTACATGAAGTTCTCAGTGCTTGTTCTGCTAAAATGGACTCTGTTGAAGGCCAAATTAAATATGCTGAGCTAATAATGCCAAACAATTAGTACAGCCAGTTTTCACTGTTAATCATTTCAGGAAACAACATTTTTTGGCATTTTTTTTAATGAAAATAGATTAGCTTCTCACACAATATATCCTGATTATAGTTTCCTCTCCTACTGTTCCTCCCAGCTCTTCTCCATCTCCTGTTCCATCTGCATCCACTCCCATTCTGTCTCTCATTAGGAAAAGGGCTTCTAAGATGTAAGAGTGAAATATAATAAGATAAAAACCCTATTAATTAAATAGGAGTTGGACAAGACAAACAGAGAGAATAAAAACAGCCGAAGGAAATGAAAAATAATCAGAGACCTACTATTTTTCACACTCAGGGATCCCATAAAAAATAAACTGGAAGCCATACTAGATATGCAAAAGTCCTGTTCAGACATGTACAGGTCCTGTGTATGCTGCTCCAGTCTCTATGAGTTTCTGTGAGCTTTGATTATGATTATTTAGAGGGCTTGGTTTTTTGGGGAGTGGGGGAGGGTGTCCTCAATCCCCTGTAGCTCTTATATCGTTTCTGTTTCCTCTCTCTTGGGGTCTTCTTAGCTCCAACGAGACAGATTTGATGGAGACATCCATTTAGGGCTGAGTATTCCAAGATCTCTCATTCTTTTCATAACACTTGGCTGTGAATCTTTCTATTTGTTAGCATCTACAGCAAGAGAAAGGTTCTCTGACAATGGTTGAGCAAGCCATTAATCTCTGAGTGTAGTAGACTGTCATTAGGGGTCATCTTATTATTACTTTTTTGTTGTTATTCTTGTGGTTATATGTTTTTAAGACCAGTAGTACTAGGTTTTACCCTAGGTCCCTGGGCTATCTCATTTCAGGTTCTTTTTATCTAAGCAGTGTTTTGTATGGATTCTGTCTCTTACACTGAGACTTAAGCCAATATGGTATTGGTTGGTTTCTCCCACAAGCTCTGCCTACCATTAACCTAGCATATTTTACAGGTGGGATAGTCTTGTAGATAAATGGTTTGTGGATGGCTTGATGTTTACCAGAAAACAACATAAAACTTATAGTTTCTTATTATTATCCTTAACTCACATTGTATCAGAGCATGCGACTTAGAAAATTCTTTTGGATGTAATATAATTGTGTTCATACTCATAGATTATAGTTATGTGCATAACATACTTCATTTATATTATTGGTAGAAATATCATTGTTTAGAGTATTCAGTGTGATATTTTAAAGTATATATATATCATAGAGAGACCCACACAAGGTAATTAAACTATGTACAAGTATTTCCACAGGACGTTTGTGGATATTTAAGGCAAGTACTTTAAAAACACTTACTGAAAATATGAGAAATTACAAATCAGAATCATTTGAATGTATATAATCAAAACTGGTTATGAAATGAAAATCTTAGAAGTATTTGAAAAGTCACAGGATGACTAACAGCATGAGTATGTACAAGATGAAGAAAGCTTCAACCATTAAAAATGGTATAATTATAACTTCAAAGCTAGAATATTAAGAAAAATATTAGTGGCACACATGTGTTACCTCTCTACAAGTTATTGGTCAGGGAGGCCACAGAGACATCAAAACAACTCAGGACTCTTTCAGATGCCATTGCTATTGGTTCCCTAGTATAACTAGTTGGGAGAACCCTGTTGATGAAAACTTTACTTACATTGAATCAAGATAATCAATTGCAAGTTGACCACAATCATGGTCAAATAAACTTTCAAATATTTGACAGATTGAAACTGGTTAAAGTGCTGAAAATAAGTGGCAGAATATTTAAGCAAAGTTGCGACATCATTATCAATCTCCCTTCTCTACTGTAAGGTTCAAAGCAGAAGGTAAAAAAAATATAAGACTTGTTGTACAGTGAGAAGTACTCTAAAATGCTGTCTTCTGGATGAAATAGATGTTGCATATAAGAACTCATAGTATCTTCGAAGACCTATACAAGATCAAGTCAGAAAAACACCAGTTTGAATAGTGGAGAGAAGCACTAGGTATATCCTCGCTTAGGGAAAACTGGCAGTTGATGGCTACCAAGATAGGAATAGTTACTTTTCCATTGCCACTCACCAAGGGCTGGAAACATTCAGTGCATTTACAGGAGCACTAATTGAACTCATCTCATTGTTTTTCAAAGAGGAAATGAAGAAAAAATGGTGCTCAAGTTTGCTTTCTATTGTATATAAAAAAACACTATGACTGAAAGCAATTTGGTAACCAAGTATCTTACAGTTCATAGTCCAACATGAAGAAATATCAAGGCAGGAACTCTGTTCCATAAAAATAAATTTATTATGTATATTTATATTAGGGTCAAGTGTTATTAATATCTGCTCATTAAAATTGAATTAGACCTATTTTCCTCCCTTTACTCTCCCCAACTCCTGGAAAATCCAATGGATTTCTTCTGTGAATGACTGAAGCCCATTCTCTAGAGTTTACTCTCTTATATTTGCCTTGGAAAGGAAAAGAATGTGGTCTCTGAGTTCTACATTTTGACTTCTCAGCTCCAAAAGAAATATGGTTGATCAGATGCTCTTCTTCTTTCTGTTGACAAACTCCCCTGGATGGAAAACAGGGCAAACACTGGACTTAATTTCTATGATTAACATCTGTCAAAAATGAATATTCCTAACTCAGACTGCCTGTTGATATAGAAGAAATCAGGATCTTGAGCCACTTATCTTATTAATAAAATAATTGAAGAATATACTCAAACAAGAGCTGAAAGGCAACTTTAATATAATTTAAAAATTAGGGTAGGCAATCTTATAATTTCATAAAGTGCCTGGAGGAGAAAAGGGCATAGAGAGAGCTAATAGCATTTAAGCTGGCATGAAGTTCAGACACATGGTACATATCTAGGCTTATAAGAAGTACTGAGGTTTTAGAAAGAGTAAGAAAGCTCAAATGTTGATCAAATCCATAGTATTCAGAAAATCCTTCTTAGCAATGGACTAGAAAGTTGAAAAAAGCTGTACTTGCATTTTATTATTTATTTACTTACTTATTTATTTTTGCTACTTAAATCAGTAAGTAGATTCCTAAAGTTACTTGACCAAGATTAGTAAACTGTGACTCTTTGGATTGAGATTCTGGCAAAAAAGTGTGCAGTATCCCTCTGCCTCCCATGATTATTTTGTGTCCCCTTCTAAGTGGGATTCAAGCATCCTCACATGGGGCTTTCTTCTTACTTAACCTCTTATGGTATGTGGGGTATATCATGTGTATTCAGTACATTTTGGCTAATATCCACTTAGAAGTCAGTACATACCATCCATGTCCTTTGGGGCCTTGCTTACTTCACTCAGGAGGATATTCTCAGGTTCCATCCATGTGCCTGCAAAATTCATGCTGTTCTCATTTTTAATAGCTATACAGTATTCCATTGTGTAGGTGAAACACATTTTCTGTATTCATTCTTTGGTTGAGGGACATGTGGTTTGCTTCCAGTTTCTGGATATTATGAATAAGGCTATTACAAACATAGTGAAACACATGTCCTTGTGATATAGTGGAACATCTTTTGGATATATACTGAGGTAAAACTACTTTCAATTTTCTGAGAAAGTTCTGGATTGATTCCCAGAGTAGTTGTACCAGGTTACAATCCCACCAGCTATGGAGGAATGTTCCCTATTCTCCACATCTTTATCAGCTGTTTTTGATCTTAGCCATTCTGATTGGTATAAGGTGGAATCTCAGGGTCATTTACATTTCAAGATTTTCCCTGACCAATTACATTAGTGCAGAAGAGATCTGTGATTGGACAGGGAAAAGGGAGGTGGAGCTAAGAGTTGCAGAGAGACAGAGAGTGTCTCAAAAGAGAGAATGGAAGATGGCTGCTGATGTGTACCCATGTGGCATTTACCAGCCACAAGTAGCTATGACTTCACAAGGTTAGAAATATTGGGACAAAGCTTTTATCATTATCAATTGGCTCTGAAATTACTGTATTGGCAACTTATAAATTGTGATATTATTGATACATGAATCTGATTGGTTAATTAAGCTTTAAGTGTTTTGATTCTACCAGGTAATTAGGTGTTGAGATAGCTGACTATGGGTTGCGTGGGGCATTGCATAGTAGTAAAGGATTTCAGGGTTGGGGGCAGGGCACTGGAGAGATGGCCTGGCAGGAGCACTGTGCTCTAGCATGGATGGAGAGTTGGTAGGCCAGCAGGAGTTAGGAACCATGGTCTGGCCCCAGAGAGTTGAAGAGTTCATTTTTTAATATTTCCCACAACACATTTAATTTCAATTTTCCTGATGACTAAGGATTGTGAACATTTCCTTAAGTGCTTCTCAGCATTAGAGAATCCTATGTTGAGAATTCTCTGTTTCACTCTGTACCCCATTTTTTAAAAATGGTTTATTTGATATTTGAAATCTATCTTCTTGAGTTCTTTATATATTTTGGATATTGGTCCTCTATAAGATGCAGGGTTAATAAAGATCTTTTTGCATTCTATAGGTTGGTGTTTTGTCCTATTGACATTGTCCTTTGTCTTTCAGAAGCTTTTCTGTTTTATGAAGTTCCATTGTACAACTCTTGATCTTCAGGTCCAATCCATTGAAGGTCTGCTTAGAAAATTTCTTCCTGTGCCAATAAGTTCGAGGCTACCTCCCACTTTCTCTTCTATATCTGTATTTATGTGCAGGTCCTTGATCCACTTGGACTTGAGCTTTGTTTAGGACAATCAGTTAGGATTAATTTGTAGTCTTATACAGTAGACTGCCAAGTTGTCTCAGCACCGTTTGTTGAAGATGCTTTTCTTTTTTCTACTGTATGGTTTTGACTTCTTTGTCAAAGTTCAAGTGTCTGTAGGTGTGTGGGTTTATTACTGTGTCTTTGATTCGATGTTGTTGACCAAACTGTTTGTCTCTATATCAGTACCATGAGGTTTTTAATCACTATTGTTTTGTAGTCAATATTTATCACTATTGCTTGAGGTCAGAGATGATGATTCTCCCAGAAATTCTCTTACTTTTCAGATTTTTTTTTTTGTCTAATCTTGGTTTCCGTTTTTCTTTATGAAACTGAGAATTGCTCTTTGCATGTCTGTGAAGAATTGTGTTGGAATTTTGATGGGAATTGTATTGAATTTTTAGGTTGCTTTTGATAAGATGACCATTTTCACTATGTGAATCCTACTGATCCATGAGCATGGTTTCTTATTGTCTTGATCAGAAACATTTCATTTACACAGTTGACCCAGTCTTTTCTCAGTTGTTCCAGTACAAAGGCTGCACATATAAGAGGGTGATAAAACTCTGATATAATCAGTATAAATTAAATGTGTATTTCTGTGACTATTTATCATGTTGAATTTTTTTTATATTAAATGTTTCATAGAAAATAATGGCATCTGCTGTGTTAGCACATACATGTAGTCATAGTGCTGTTAGATTCAGCTTGGGTCCCCCACTCACAAAAAATCAGGAGGGAGATCACTGCAAATTGCATGTGGTTTGTATTGCCAGTATACTGGGGTCATCCTGCATTCAGAGCAAAGGCAACCCCCAGGAACAAAAAACGCATACTTTTTATACCTTCCCAGTACATAAGTTTACAGCATGAGTTGGTTATCTCTCATTGGTGGAGCCCATTAATTTTTGTTCTCATTGATCTTTATGCCTCAGGTGAGGGGGAGATACCAATTGCACGTAGGAAGAGTGGGGGGGAACCCACTCTCCCAGGGACGTTTCCTGGAACTGGGCATTTCTTGGGGATGGGTGTTTGCTCTATAAACCTTTCTGAAGCTCTGTCTTTAGGCTAAATGGACATTCCTTGCTCCTTGGAATTTTTATGAGGTATCCCTATTTGCTCAATTCTTAAAGTGCTCTAAAATGCAGGAAGGAACACTGTGGAGTGGAGGACAGTCTTGGATACATAGGAATCCTATGAAAATGTCTTCTATAGTTATTGAAGACTGTGTAGCTCAGATTTCTAATGATTTTAAACCTTGTATTAACTTGTGAATTTCTACCAGTAACTTTTAGAGAAGAAAATATTCATGGTTTGTACTACTTATCAAAATTTATGAACTAATATTCACAACCATGCTAAATTTTATTATCCATATAATAATGGCTTGGAGTATCTGTATATGATCAACTCTTCAGGGTCAGTAATAACTGGGTTATTAAGAAGGGATGAATAGGGTAGAACTATAGCTTAATGGCAGAATTTTTGCCTCCTAGATTGTCCTTCAGTCAGTAGTATCGCCAAAGGATCATATAAACAAACAATAAGAACAATTCAATGATGTTGACTGCAGTCTAAAAACATGAGCAATCTAATATCTTGGATAGTGACAGAAAACATGAGCCCTTGACTCAAAACAAGCCAACAGAAGCCTTTATATAGCCAAGGCAAAGCAAGAAGTAAAGGTGTAAGTATGACTATTGCTTGTACTGGAGCAGAGAAGACTCAGGATGAAGGATGCTGCATATTTCATTCAGTTATATTTCACCTTAACTCAAAAGATGATATCTATATTTTATGTGTTGTTGGCAGATCTCTTATAATGTCTTGTTTCATTTTGAATGACATAATTATACATATATTTATTGGGTATAAGCTGAAGAATTGACATAGTTATATTGAGTAGTCATTGACTCATGGTAATTGCCACATTCATCATGTAAATTTTATCATTTATATATGTTACAAATATTTCAAGTTCCTTCTTCACTTCTAATTAACATGAAATATGAACTGAATTGTTGTTGAGTACTTTTATCCTAAGAAGAGGTACAAAACAGACACAAAGGCCATAAAAATGAAAGTACAGAAATAAATCCACACCTGCTGAGTTTCAACAAAGGTGACAAAAAACACATTGGGCAAGAGTGAGTAGAGAAAGCACTGGGCAGACTTGAGAGGTGCTTGCAGTAGAATGTAACCATACTTCATCTCTCATTCTTATATGTCCTTTGGCTGTTTGGAAAAAAATTAAAACTATTTATATTTTACATTGCTTTTTCTTCAACAAATGTTCTTGAACTAACATTTTAAAAAGATAATTACTATTACTTTTACAAGCTTTACAGAAACAAAAGTCACTTAGAGAAATATTATTTCCAAAACACACTATAGCCTCTGTAAATTTTGACATACAGAATTTATATAAAGATTAATCATTCACATTTTTGAAATATATTGATGTAGAAATTTCATGATAATCATAAAACCTGTGAGTTTTATGATCATGATTAACTTGTAATATTATTTGTCTATCCCTTCTTCGTCCATCTTTCCAAAGTCTATCATTTTTACAAGTATTTATAATGGTTACTTTGTGCGTCATTGCTGTCAGTCTTTTCCTCTGATATAGAAACATTCCATCCTGCAGGAAAGCTCTTTAAGGAGGAAGATTAACACCTGGAAATAGCTTCAAGAACTCCTTGAAACTGACAAGATTCTCTAGGTCTTGTCATCCCAAGATTATACAAGCCAGTCTGTAAAATAAAAACAAGCAAACAAACAAACAAAAACAATCAACCACATAAACGAACAAAACCAACCAACCAGCCAACCAAACAAACAAACAGAAAAACCCTGGGAACAGGGGAGCTGCCTGGAAGAAGCAAACCCAGCTCATCTTCCTAAAAGAGGTATCGACTGCCAGAGGCAAGGCCCCACAGGGTCGGGAACTGAGGAGGGATAAAGCGTCAGAAGAAGCCCAAAGGCTGAGGCAAACCTCTAGCCTTGTAACTCTCTCTTGCTGTTCTGGGAGTCAGAAGCTGCTGCTGCTGATCTCCGGCCTTGTAAATTTCTTACTGTTCTGGAGGCTAGAAACTTATGACCTCTGGCTTTTGTTTTCTGTGGCTAAAAGCTGTACCTGAGGAATACAAATTAAAAAAAAAAAAAGAGCTTGGTTTCTTTCTGGCTCAAGGGCCTTTCATGCCAGTTGAGAAGCTAGTAGTTCATTAATACTTCATGAGCCAGAGAACAAAGAAGAGGAAGAAAGGGAGAATTCAAGCACACATGTAGACACACACAGACACCTGTCTCAACAGTTCCACAAGTGTTCATGCATACTTACATACATACACATATACATACACATATAGACAGTCATACACACAACACACACACACACACACACACACACTTACACATACACACACATATTTGGTAAGTGGGGCTGAGCCACAATGCCACACTTCATTTCTTCTCTCTGGCCTTCTTATAACTTCTTAGACGAAAATTTTTTTGTAAGATTACTTCATAGATGAAATGTCACACCAAAAGAGAGTAACTGAAAGATGTTGACAGTAAATTCAAAGTCATGTTTCATTCTGTAAACTCATTAAAAGTTTAAAGCAACACATTCACAGGGCCTTGCTGGATCATAGTATAAACCCTGTGACTTTATCCTTAGACCTGACATAAAATGAATGTTTTTACTTGACCACAAATTTGTCCCAAGCCTATTTCTCTTCTTAGTGCAGTTTATGAAAACTCATTATATTCCTTATTATGAAGCAATTACTTAGTATTTTATGAGGAGAGGCACATTCTATCCTTGATTATAACTTTATTATATCTTTCTGGTAAGCCAACTAAAAGTATCCCCTTAAAATTTTCTTCCTAAAATTATTTGAATCAAATCAGGAGTTCCATAAAGTGATTAATATATCTAAACAGCATTGACTCATGAAAGTTCATCTTCAGGTTGTGTAAGGAGCAGTCTTTAGCAAGACTTGCTCCACCTTGTAATAGGAAATGTTTGGAAGTTTTGAAATAAGTTTTTTGCAGTGAGCTGTTTTGATGTATTAGTTATCTAGAATAATATACGAAAGATGTTTTGCCAAAATGAGAAATATTAGAAGTATATAATTGTACAGAAAATTTTCCATAGAAAAGTAAACAGCTCGAGAAGATAACCAGACGCGAGTGGTTATCTAAACTCTGCTTCAGCGTGACGTCAAAAATAGTTTAAAGAGACAGCTAGGAGACAAGCTGGCATTCTCCCTGCTTTTGGTAGCCATGGCTGCTGACGTGAATCTCCTGAGCCTCCAGACTCTGCCACAATGACCAGAGACCATCCCAGACCACCCAAGACTCTGTGGGCAAGTAACCTTTGTGATCAAACATTATCTACAGGCAAACTATTCTTGTGGTCAAGCTTAACTCTCTAGCCGAGAGAGAGCTGAGCCTGCTGGACACCAAGTACTTTTTTCAGTTCATCTGAGAATGCCACGCCCTGCCTGCTTCCACAGACATTGTCAGGTCGTATATCCCCTAATAGGCAGTAGAGTGAAGCCGCATATATTTTAATATGCTGTAAAAGAAATGTTTAGCTATTATATTGTCATAGCCTTTATCCTTTTAGCTCTGATAACATATTGTATGCTGTGTGTAGTTGTATTGGAAACTGACAGAAAGCATTCAAAACCTAAACAGTGTGTGGAGTCCTCTCTTACCACTCCTGAGGTATTTCTCGTGGTGGAATCCAGTATACGAATACCTGAGTGAAGGTGCTCTGTCACCATCCTTCCCAGTGGGAAGTGCCACTTGGCCCCCCTTGCTCACGACAGGTTGATTGTAAGAAATTTGCTTACTAGGGTGGACTGACGCCTGGTAATCATTCGGCTACATAATAGTGACAGGAAAGACATATCAGCACCAAGAGTCAATCTAACACCTGTGCCTTTCCAGAGCTCACCCGTTGTAGCCAAGCAAAGCAGTGGGCCATTTCCAGAAAACTTACTTGCTGGCCATAGACTGTCCAGATTTCCTCTGAGAATAGATCATCTGATTCGT